>NW_027053317.1:0-39000 GCF_011386835.1 Chrysemys picta bellii
CTAGGCATGGAAAACATTATTTCAAGGTGGCAGAATTTTATAGCCCACCTGGGACTTTGTCCCGTGGAATCACTGGGGACATTAGGATTTGTCCTTTTCTTTTTAAGTTTTCCTCCATCCCTCCTTCCTTTCCTTTCATCTCTTACTTCTTTTGTCCTTTCTCCTGTTCCCCTCCCACCACCAGGAGCGGTGTGTGTGTGTGTGTGTGTGTGTGTGTGTGTATGTTTGTTGCTGGGGGTGCTCTTCACCTCCCCTTGTGGGGAGTTCATGCAAAACTGTGGGGTTGAAATAGTACTTCGACTCCACTGACACTAGATGCTGCCATCCTGTGGCTTAGCATTAGTGTCTGGGATGACTTGGGGCAAGATCTCAACCTCCCCGCAACCCACTTCACTGCTGCCAGAATCCCTCCTGCCCCGCCTGCTAGAGCTGCCTCCCTGCCCAACCTGGGTGGGGGTGGAGAAGGGGATTCTGATAACTTGAGCTGTGATTTGGAGGTGGAACAGCTGTCAAGGGCACTGAGGGGGAGGTAGCAGGAGCTCACCCTACAAGGAGGGGGGTTGGCACTGTAGGTTACTAGAAAGGACAAAAGACTCCATTCTGGGGTTCAGGAGGTGAAGTCATCCCTCAGTGGTGGGCAGTTGCTGAGTGGAAATACTGCTGGTTCCAGTTGGCCTTAATTCCCCCTGATTCCTCGGGGCGTTTGAGTCTCTGACACGTTTTCGTTCCCTTGCAGCAGGAGGACGTCACCGCCAAAGTGATGCACTAGCTCCGCAACATCTGGCACTTGCGCCAGCTGCCTGAGACACTGCAGGTGTGTGTGTGTGTTGCTGGGGGTGCTCTTCACCTCCCATTGTGGAAAATTGATCGAAAACTGTGGGGTTGCAATAGTGCTTGGACACCACTGACACTAGATGCTGCCATCGTGTGGCTTATCATTAGTTTCTGGGATGACTTGGGGCAAGATCTCAACCTCCCCACAACCCACTTCACTGCTGCCAGAATCCCTCCTGCCCCCCCTTCTAGAGCCGCCTCCCTGCCCAACCTGTGTGCGGGTGGAGAATTGGGTTCTGATAACTTGAGGTGTGGTTTGGAGGTGGAAGAGCTGTCAAGGGCACTGAGGGGGAGGTAGGAGGAGCTCACCCTACAAGGAGGGGGGTTGGCACTGGAGGTTACTAGAAAGGAGAAGACGACTCCATTCTGGGGTTCAGTAGGTGAATTCATCCCTCCCTGCTTAAGGTACTGCTCTGGCTCACTGTAAATGGGGAGGTAGTGGAAAGGGAAATGGAGCCCCCTGGCACTCACTAAAAGGGAAAGTGGTGGATTCTCCATGTCTTGATGTCATTGAATGAAGACTAGATGACTTTCTGGAATGTGTTTTTCAAAAAAGTAACTGTTGTGCTATACAGGAAGCCCATGATATGCAAGGGGTTAGATGAGATGCTCTAAATTTCTCTTCTGGCCATAAAGTCTCCTAATTTTCTTAAAACTGAGTGTAGCGTTGGGAGCAGCCTCTGATGTTTTACTGTCTAGCCGGCTTGCTTCCTAGAATGAAGACGCATTGAGTGGGGTGATGGACAGAGAGTAGCTCAAACCTTCAAAGTGTCAGGCCAGCAGCAGGACATTAGCACTTCCGGGGATGGGTGTGTGTGGCAGTGACATCACAAAGGCCTTTTGCAGGACGTCAGCCTATTGGTCAAAGGTATTAGGCAGGTGGTGACCTCAGAGAGAGATGCTGACATCATCCAGGCAGGACAGTGTTGCAAGGCCAGGGAAACCTCAGAGACCCCTGTGGCTTTGCTTGAGCAAGTCTCCTTCTCGAGGTCTGTCTTTGAGGACTGAGAGAGTATTAGGGTTGATGAATGTGAGTGCGAGCAGGAGCCTCTTTCGAGTTGTCTCCTTTCCTTTTACTGATTTTACTAGAATACAGACGTCCCTGTTTAGAAGGTAAGAGCCTCCAAGAGGTTTTGGAAGCTGCTCAGTCTGATCCATCTGGTGCCAGCTGAATTCTAGGCATGGAAAACACTAGTTCAAGGTTGCAGAATTTTATAGTCCACCTGGGATTTTGTCCCGTGGAATCACTGGGGACATTAGGGTTTGTCCTTTTCGTTTTACCTTTTCCTCCATCCCTCCTTCCTTTCTCTTCATCTCTTACTTCTTTTGTCCTTTCTCCTGTTCCCCTCCCTCCACCAGGAGTGGTGTGTGTGTGTGTGTGTTGCTGGGGGTGCTCTTCACCTCCCCTTGTGGGAAGTTGATCCAAAACTGTCGGGTTGAAATAGTGCTTGGACTCCACTGACACTAGATGCTGCCATCCTGTGGCTTCGCATTAGTGACTGGGATGACTTGGGGCAAGATCTCAACCTCCCTGAAACCTACTTCACTCTTGCCAGAATCCCTCCTGCCCCCCCCTGCTAGAGTCGCCTCCCTGCCCAACCTGGGTGGGGGTGGAGAAGAGGGTTCTGATAACTTGATCTGTGGTTTGGAGGTGGAACAGCTGTCAAGGGCACTGAGGGGGAGGTAGCAGGAGCTCACCCTAGAAGGAGGGGGGTTGGCACTGGAGGTTACTAGAAAGGACAAGAAGACTCCATTCTGGGGTTCAGGAGGTGAATTCATCCCTCAGTGGTGGGCAGGTGCTGATTGGAAATACTGCTGGTTCCAGGTGGCCTTAATTTCCTCTCATTCCTCGGGGCGTTTGGGTCTCTGACAGGTTCTCGTTCCCTTGCAGCAGGAGGACGTCACCGCCAAAGTTCTGCACCAGCTCCGCATCATCCGTCACTTGGGCCAGGTGCCTGAGACACTGCTGGGGCTGTGCCTCTGAGGTTTTCAGCAACTCCCGCTCCCTGCTGCAGGTAGTGCTCTGGCTCACTGTAAATGGGGGAGCTAGTGGAAGGGGAAATGGAGCCCCCTGGCACTCACTAAAAGGGAAAGTGGTGGATTCTCCATCTCTTGATGTCATTGAATGAAGACTAGATGCCTTTCTGGAATGTGTGTGCCCAAAAAGTAACTATTGTACTATACAGGAAGCCTATGATATGCAGTGGCTTAGATGAGATGGTCTAAAGGTCTCTTGTGGCCATAAAGTCTACTAATTTTGGAAACACTGAGTGTAGCATTGGGAGCAGGCTCTAATGTTTTACTGTCTAACCGGCTTGCTTCCTAGAATGAAGACGCATTGAGTGGGGTGATCCACAGAGAGTAGCTCAGACCTTCAAAGTGTCAGGCCAGCAGCAGGACACTAGCACTTAAGGGTTTGATTGGTGGCAGTGATATCACAAAGGTCTTTTGCAGGACCTCAGCATATTGGTCAAAGGTGTTAGGGAGGTGGTAACCTCAGAGAGAGATGCTGCCATTAGCGAGGCAGGACAGGGGCGCATGGCCAGGGAAACCTCAGAGACCCCTGTGGCTTTGCTTCAGCAAGTCTCCTTCTCGAGGTTTCTCTTGAGGACTGAGAGAGTATTAGGATTCACGTATTTGAGTGAGAGCAGGAGCCTCTTTCGAGTTGTCTCCTTTCCTTTTACTGATTTTACTAGAAAACAGACATCCCTGTTTAGAAAGTAAGAGCCTCCAAGAGGTTTTGGAACCTGCTCAGTCTGATCCATCTGGTGCCAGCTGAATTCTAGGCATGGAAAACACTAGTTCAAGGTGGCAGAATTTTAATCCCTCCCTGTAATTTTGTCTGGTAAAATCACTGGGGACATTAGGGTTTGTCCTTTTCGTTTTACCTTTTCCTCCATCCCTCCTTCCTTTCTCTTCATCTCTTACTTCTTTTGTCCTTTCTCTTGTTCCCCTCCCACCACCAGGAGTGGTATATGTGTGTGTGTGTTTGTGTGTGTGTGTGTGTGTGTGTGTGTGGTGCTGGGGGTGCTCTTCACCTCCCCTTGTTGGGAGTTGATCCAAAACTGTATGGTTGAAATAGTGCTTGGACTCCACTGACACTAGATGCTGCCATCGTGTGGTTTAGCATTAGTGTCTGGGATGACTTGGCGCAAGATCTCAACCTCCCCGCAACCCACTTCACTGCTGCTAGAATCCCACCTGCCCCCCCTGCCAGAGCCGCCTCCCTGGCCAACCTGGGTGGGGGTGGAGAAGAGGGTTCTGATAACTTGAGCTGTGGTTTGGAGGTGGAACAGCTGTCAAGGGCACTGAGGGGGAGGTAGCAGGAGCTCACCCTACAAGGACGGGGGTTGGCACTGGAGATTACTAGAAAGGAGAAGACGACTCCATTCTGGGGTTCAGGAGGTGAATTCATCCCTCAGTGGTGGGCAGCTGCTGGGTGTAAATACTGCTGGTTCCAGGTGTCCTTAATTGCCCCTGATTCCTCGGGGCATTTGAGTCTCTGACAGGTTCTCGTTCCCTTGCAGGAGGAGGACGTCACGGCCAAAGGGATGCACCAGCTCCGCATCATCCGGCACTTACGCCATGTGCCTGAGACACTGCAGGGGCTGTTCCTCTGAGGCCTTAGCAACTCCCTCTCCCTGCTGCAGGTACTGCTCTGGCTCACTGTAAATGGGGAGCTAGTGGAAGGGGAAATGGAGCCCTCTGGCACATACTAAAAGGGAAAGTGGTGGATTCTCCAACTCTTGATGTCATTGATTGAAGACTAGATGCCTTTCTGGAATGTGTGTGCCCAAAAAGTAACTATTGTACTATACTGGAAGCCTATGATATGGAGGGGGTTAGATGAGATGCTGTAAAGGTCTCTTCTGGCCAGAAAGTCTCCTACTTTTGGAAACACTGAGTGTAGTATTGGGAGCAGCCTCTGATGTTTTACTGTCTAGCTAGCTTGCTTCCTAGAATGAAGACGAATTTTGTGGTGTGATCCACAGAGCGTAGCTCAAACCTTCAAAGTGTCAGGCCAGCAGCAGGATATGAGCACTTTAGGGTTTGGTTGGGTGTGGCAGTGATATGACAAAGGCTTTTTCAAGGACCTCAGCGTACTGGTCAAAGGTGTTAGGGAGGTGGTGACCTCAGAGAGAGATGCTGTCTTCAGCCAGGGAGGACCGGGGCTTACGACCAGGGAAACCTCAGAGACCCCTGTGGCTTTGCTTCAGCAAGTCTCCTTCTCGAGGTTTCTTTTTGAGGACTGAGAGAGTGTTAGGGTTGACGTATGTGAGTGCGAGCAGGAGCCTCTTTCGAGTTTTCTCCTTTCCTTTTACTGATTTTACTTGAAAATTAGAAGGTAAGAGCCTCCAAGAGGTTTTGGAACCTGCTCAGTCTGATCCATCTGGTGCCAGCTGAATTCTCGGCATGGAAAACAGTAGTTTAAGGTGGCAGAATTTTCTTCCCTCCCTGGAATTTTGTCCCGTGGAATCACTGGGGACACTAGGGTTTGTCCTTTTCGTTTTACCTTTTCCTCCATCCCTCCTTCCTTTCTCTTCATCTCTTACTTCTTTTGTCCTTTCTCTTGTTCCCCTCCCACCTCCAGGAGTGTTGTGTGTGTTGCTGGGGGTGCTCTTCACCTCCCCTTGTGGGAAGTTGATCCAAAACTGTCGGGTTCAAATAGTGCTTGGACTCCACTGACACTAGATGCTGCCATCCTGTGGCTTAGCATTAGTGTCTGGGATAACTTGGGGCAAGATCTCAACTTCCCCGCAACCCACTTCACTGCTGGCAGAATCCCTCCTGCCCCCCTGCTAGGGCCGCCTCCCTGCGCAACCTGGGTTGGGGTGGAGAAGAGGGTTCTGATAAGTTGAGCTGTGGTTTGGAGGTAGAACAGCTGTCAAGGGTACTGAGGGGGAGGTAGCAGGAGCTCACCCTACAAGGTGGTGGGTTGGCACTGGAGGTTACTAGAAAGGACAAGAAGACTCCATTCTGGGGTTCAGGAGGTGAATTCATCCCTCAGTGGTGGGCAGGTAGTCAGTTTAAATACTGCTGGTTCCAGGTGCCCTTAATTCCTCCTGATTCCTCGGGGCGTTTGAGTCTCTGACAGGTTCTCGTTCCCTTTCAGGAGGAGGACGTCACGGCCAAAGTGATGCACCCGCATCATCCGCCACTTACGCCAGGTGCCTGAGACACTGCAGGGGCTGCGCCTCTGAGGCCTTCAGCAACTCCCGCTCCCTGCTGCAGGTACTGCTCTGTCTCCCTGTAAATGGCGAGCTAGTGGAAGGGGAAATGGAGCCCCCTGGCACTCACTAAAAGGGAAAGTTGTGGATTCTCCATCTCTTGATGTCATTGAATGAAGACTAGATGCCTTTCTGGAATGTGTGTGCCCAAAAAGTAACTATTGTACTATACAGGAGGCCTATGATATGCAGGGGCTTAGATGAGATGCTGTAAAGGTCTCTTGTGGCCATAAAGTCTACTAATTTTGGAAACACTGAGTGTAGTATTGGGAGCAGCCTCTGATGTTTTACTGTCTAGCCGGCTTGCTTCCTAGAATGAAGACGCATTGAGTGGGGTGATCCACAGAGAGTACCTGTGTCAAGGCTGTATCCCCACTTTGAAGTTTAGGGTACAAATGTAGGGGCCTGCATGAAAATTTCTAAGCTTAACCACCATCCCAAGGCTAATTTCCTCCCCTGGGTAGCCTTGAGAAACCTTTCACCAATTCCCTGGTGAATACAGATCCAAACCCCTTGGATCTTAAAACAAGGAGAAATTAACCATCCCCCCTCCTTCCTCCCACCAACTTCTGGTGAATACAGATCCAACCCCCTTGGATCTAAAAGAAGGAGAAATTAACCATTCCCCTCCTTCCTCCCACCAACTCCTGGTGAATCAAGATCCAAACTCCTTGGATCTTAAAACAAGGAAAAATCAATCAGGTTCTTATAAGGCTTTTAATTAAAGAAAAAGGTAAAAATCATCTCTGTAAAATCAGTATGGAAATTAACCTTACAGGGTAATCAAACTTAAAGAGCTCAGAGGACTCCCCTCTAGTCTTAGGTTCAAAGTACAGCAAACAAAGATAAACACTCTAGTAAAAGGTACATTTACAAGTTGAGAAAACAAAGGAAAACTAACACGCCTTGTTTGAAATAGGAGAGACTTGTTTAGAAAGATGTGGAGAACCTGGATTGATGTCTGGTCCCTCTCAGTCCCGAGGGCGAACACCCACACAAACAAAGAACACAAACAAAAGCCTTCCCCTCCCCAAGATTTGAAAGTATCTTGTCCCCTTATTGGTCCTTTAGGTCAGATGCCAGCCAGGTTACCTGAGCTTCTTAACCCTTTACAGGGAAAAGGATTTTGGAGTCTCTGGCTAGGAGGATTTTATAGTACTGTACACAGGACAGCTGTTACCCTTCCCTTTATAGTTATGACAACCTCAAAGCTTCAAAGTGTCAGGCCAGCAGCAGGACATTAGCACTTCAGGGTTTGGTTGGGTGTGGCAGTGACATCACAAAGGCCTTTTGCAGGATGTCAGCTTATTGGTCAAATGTGTTAGGGAGGTGGTGACCTCAGAGAGAGATGCTGACATCAGCCTGGCAGGACAGGAGCACAGGGCCAGGGAAACCTCAGAGACCCTGTGGCTTTGCTTCAGCAAGTCTCCTTCTCGAGGTCTTTCTTTGAGGACTGAGAGAGTATTAGGGTTCACGTACGTGAGTGCGTGCAGGAGCCTCTTTCGAGTTTTCTCCTTTCCTTTTACTGATTTTACTAGAAAACAGACGTCCCTGTTTAGAAGGTAAGAGCTTCCAAGAGGTTTTGGCAGCTGCTCAGTCTGATCCACGTGGTGCCAGCTGAATTCTAGGCATGGAAAACAGTAGTTTAAGATGGCAGAGTTTTATTCCATCCCTTGGATTTTGTGCCGTAGAATCACTGGGGACATTAGGGTTTGTCCTTTTTGTTTTACCTTTTCCTCCATCCCTCCTTCCTTTCTCTTCATCTCTTACTTCTTTTGTCCTTTCTCCTGTTCCCCTCCCACCACCAGGAGTGGTGTGTGTGTGTGTGTTGCTGGGGGTGCTCATCACCTCCCCTTGTGGGAAGTTCATCAAAAACTGTGGGGTTGAAATAGTGTTTGGACTCCACTGACACTAGATGCTGCCATCCTGTGGCTTGGCATTAGTGTCTGGGATGACTTGGGGCAAGATCTCAACTTCCCCGCAACCCACTTCACTGGGTTGCGGGGCCATCAGCAACTCCCGCTCCCTGCTGCAGGTACTGCTCTGGCTCACTGTAAATGGGGAGCTAGTGGAAGTGGAAATGGAGCCCCCTGGCACTCACTAAATGGGAAAGTGGTGGATTCTCCATCTCTTGATGTCATTGATTGAAGACTAGATGCCTTTCTGGAATGTGTGTGCCCAAAAAGTAACTATTGTACTATACAGGAAGCCCATGATATGCAGGGGGTTAGATGAGATGCTCTAAAGGTCTCTTCTGGCCATAAAGTCTACTAATTTTGGAAACACTGAGTGTAGCATTGAGAGCAGCCTCTGATGTTTTACCGTCTAGCCGGCTTGCTTCCTAGAATGAAGACGCATTGAGTGGGGTGATCTGTAGAGAGTAGCTCAAACCTTCAAAGTGTCTGTTCAGCAGCAGGTGATTAGCACTTCACGGGATGGGTGGGTGTGGCAGTGACATCACAAAGGCCTTTTGCAGGACGTCAGCCTATTGGTCAAAGGTGTTAGGCAGGTGGTGACCTCAGAGAGAGATGCTGACATCAGCCAGGCAGGACAGGGGCGCAGGACCAGGGAAACCTCAGAGACCCCTGTGGCTTTGCTTCAGCAAGTCTCCTTCTCGAGGTCTCTCTTTGAGGACTGAGAGAGTATTAGGGTTCACATACGTGAGTGTGAGCAGGAGCCTCTTTCGAGTTTTCTCCTTTCCTTTTACTGATTTTACTAGAAAACAGACGTCCCAGTTTACAAGGTAAGAGCCTCCAAGAGGTTTTGGAACCTACTCAGTCTGATCCATCTGGTTGGGGAGGGCGTTGGGGGGACAAGGAGAAGGATAGGTCAGGGATTCTGAGGGGGCAGTTGGGGGGCAGGAAGTGGGTGGGGGTCAGATAGGGGGCAGTGCCAGGCTGTTTGGGGAGGCACAGCCTTCCCTACCCTAAAGCTCATTCAGCAGTTGGAGGCTTGCAGACAGCTATTTAACACAATGAGTCAAGCTGTTATCTTTTCCCTTAGGGCTACCATCCCTTTCACTTCTCAAATGGTGTCCCTAGCCTCTGTTTGTCAGAGGGTGGAGATGGATGGCAGGAGAGAGATCACTTGATCATTACGTGTTAGGTTCACTCCCTCTGGGGCACTTGGCATTGGCCACTGTCGGTAGACAGGATACTGGGCTGGACGGACCTTTGGTCTGACCCAGTACGGCCTTTCTTATGTTCTAATCTAAATGAACCCAAAGTTCTGGAGACAGATATGAGTCAAGGAAGCCAGCAGAGTATCAGAAACCTGGAAGAATCTCTGACTGGATGGGCTCAGGCGTTTGGTCACAAGCTGAGGTGGTTCAAAAGTTTTGGATTTTTTTTAAGCAGAATTTTTTATTGTTTCTTTAAACAATCAAACACAGCAAGCAGCAAATATTTGGCCACACATTTCTGAAACCCCAAACCATGTTCAGGTTTTGGCAGACTAATTTCAGCTTTTCAATTAAAAAAAAACCACAACAAATTTTGAAGGAAAGCAGACATTGTCCGTGATTTTTTCTGCTTTTTAAAAACCCCTAAGTTTTCGATCCAAAAAAAGTTTTGACGGAAAATATTTTCCCAACCCTTTTAGTGCCTTTTAGCACTAGCTGATGCTGAGAACCAGTGATACCTTGTAAAGGTGACTTGAAAAGAAGTTTTCTCAAAACTGAGTTTGTGCTGAGATGTGGAAGGTTTTTAAATGTTTATTTTTCCCAGGGCCACCCGGGGGGTGGGGGGAGGCAAATGGGGCAATTTGCCCCAGGGCCACAGGGGTCCCCACGAGAATATAGTATTCTATAGTATTGCAACTTTTTTTTATGGAAGGGGCCCCCAAAATTGCTTTGCCCCAGGCCCCCTGAATCCTCTGGGCGGCCCTGAACTTACCTTGGTGTCTTGTGGCTCTGCTCCTCCCTGAAACAAGGGGAAAGTGAGCGATGAGAACTCCCCTGAACATAGACACTCTGAATAGTATGCACTTTCAGTCTATATTAGGAATTAATGAGATTTACAAAATTTGGGCAGGATCGCGGTACAAACAAACAAGCAGAAATGAATAGACAGTAAATTACCTGGGAGCTTCTACTCTAACACTCAAATAAAGTCCTTAAAAATATGTTTCAGTCAATCTCTATTCAGAGCCTTCTCAAATTTAAATAGTGGGAGTTGGGTACCGAAGTGTCCCTTGTTCCCATGAAAATCCTTCCCTTCAAAGCATCTCAAACTGACAACTCTGTTAACTTTGTGTCAGGTTTAATATTAGAAAAAACACACACTAGACGAATGTGTTATATAAATATTAAACCAAACCAAACCACTAAATATCTGAAATTTCAACTAAATTTCCAATCCTATCCTTCCCCCAGCTGGTACATTCCTGACCCCTAATATGAACACGTATGGGTATGTTATAAATATTACAAGTCAAGAACATTCTCACAGTATGTAACACACACAGCTGCTTTCGACAGAACCCCCAACCTCAACACCTAACAAGAGGCAAGATAAATAAAAATCAGATAAACTGTATGGGTTTTATCTTGACCTGCATTCTGATTACCAAGAATCTTCACTCCCCAGGAATGAAGATTATTTAGATAGAATCAATAATACAGAATACGCCATATAAAGCAATTCAGAATCACCATTTACCCTGACTCAATACTTTAAGGAGAAGAACACTCTGATGGCTTGGATACCATCTGCCAAGACATTGTATCTTATCGGATTCAGTGTTGTTGAAAGCTATGACACTGATAGAAATAGAGCAGACATTTGTCTGACACTTCATCGAGAGGCCTTCGGGAGCCACTGAAGGAAGATCAGTCAATAGGCAGACAAATGTAACTGGGGCCGAGCTGTGCACCCAGCAGGCCAAACATGGTTCCCCACACACCTGGAAATGTGAGTTACGGGGAGGCAATGCGGGGTAATCACGATGGACAAGGAAGCTTTCCTCACCAAGTGAATGATGGACATCGTACTGGAAAAGGGGGAGGGAGGGATGCTGATGCTCTGTGTAATTCAAAACTGAGTAGGCTAATGTACATTCATGCCTGGCAATAACAGGGAACATTGTTAGGGGGCTTATTCCTTCACCCTCTCACTTCCCTGGTCCTTCTCGCATGAACAGAGAGTAACAATACCCAAAGTCCGAAGGTGCAAACAATTCGATGAACTTCCAGGAAGCATGATTCCAGTTTCCTTCTCAATCCAAGATACGCAACTTCAGCTACGTGAATAGCATAGCTGAAGTCGAAGTATCTTGGATCGAATTACCTGGGGTCCAGACAGCGCGGGATCGGTGGCCGTGGCTCCCCCGTCAACTGCACTACCGCCGCTCACTCTGGTGGAGTTCCGGAGTCGACGGTGTGCACGTTTGGGGATCGATATATCGATCCCAGATAAATCGATTGCTACCCGCCGATACGGCGCGCAGTGAAGACGTACCCTAGTGTCCCCCTTCCCAGCTCTGACACCACAGAGCCTTGCCTGTGTCCCTGTTCCTGTTCCCATTCCCTGTTCCCATTCCTGCCCTTAGCAAAACATGATCCCAATTCCCCCACCCACAGTCTCTGTTCCCATTCCCCCCTTACTTCCTGATTGACTGCAGACTATATAGTAAAACTTGAGTTCTGCTTAGCTAGGGTTACCATATTTCAGCAAGCAAAACAGAGGACGGGAGGAGCCCCGCCCCTGTCCCTCCCACTTCCCACCCCCCAGAACCCCCAACCCTCCCCCCGTTCCTTGTCCCCTGACTGCCCCCTCCTGGGACCCCTGCCCCTAACTGCCCCCCAGGACTCCACCCCCTATCTAAGCCTCCCTGCCTCTTGTCCCCTGACTGCCCCAACCCTTATCCACACCCCCACCCCCAGACAGACCCCTGGGACTCCCACGCCCCATCCAACCACTCCCCACCCCCTGACAGCCCCCCCCCAGAACTCCCAACCCATCTAAACCCCTCTGCTCCCTGTCCCCTGACTGCTCCGATCCCTCTCCCCACTCCTGCTCCCTGACAGCTCCCCCCCAGAACTCCCAACCCCCCACCCCTCCCGCTCCTTGTCCCCTGACTGCCTCCTCCTGGGACCCCTGCTCCTAACTGCCCTCCAGAACCCCACCTCCTACCTAAGCCTCCCTGTTCCTTATCCCCTAACTGCTCCTTCCTAAGACCCCCCCCAACTGCCCCCCAGGACCCTACCCCCTACCTGTACCCTGACTGCCCAAAACTTTCTCCACTCTCCCCCAAAAAGCCCCCCCCCGAACTCCCGACCCCCCCCCGTTTCTTGACTGCCCCCTCCAGAACCTCCCTGCCCCTTCTCCTGCTCCCCTGGCCCCCTTACCCTGCTGCTCAGAACAGGGTGTTGGGCTCTGTGCGAGCCGGAGATGTGGCTGCGCTCCCCAGCACAACACACAACACGGTCCCTGGCCAGGCACAGTGCTGCTGGAGCCGGGCGCGGGGCTGCCGGGGAGGAGCTGCCGGCTCAGAATGCGGGGAGGGAGGGAGGAGGAGGAGCTCCTCTACAGCTGCTCCGGAGTCCAGCCCGTGACTTTCCTGCAGCCCTCCCAGCCGCTCGCTCTGCTCTGCCGGGGGGGGGGGGGGGGAAATCCCGGACATTTTGAGTGATTTACAAATTCCCCCCGGACGCTATTTTTAGCACAAAAAGGAGGACATGTCCGGGTAAATCCGGACGAATGGTAACCCTAGCCGACCCAGGCTGGAGACGCGCCTCCTCCCCCCACACCCTCCTTACCTGCTTCAGGCTTCCCGCGAATCAAATATTCGTGGGAAGCAGGGGAGGGGGCGGAGTTGGGGCGGGGGGGCATGGGCGGGGCCCCGTGGAGTGTCCTCCTTTTGGAGGCTCAAAATATGGTAACCCTAGGGTCGGCCCGCCCAGCACTGCCAGTCCCCGGCCCGGCCCCCGGCCGAGCACCTCCGGCCCGCCCAGCACTGCCGGCCCCCGGCCGAGCACCTCCGGCCCGCCCAGCACTGCCGGCCCCCGGCCGAGCACCCCCGGCCCAGCCTCGCCGACCTCCGTCCCCTGAGCCCCCGGCCCGGCCCGGCCGACCTCCGTCCCCCAAGCCCCCGGCCCGGCCCGGCCGACCTCCGTCCCCCGAGCCCCCGAGCCGCCGGCCCCCGAGCCCCCGGCCCGGCACCGCTGGCTCCCGAGCCCCCGGCCCGGCACCGCTGACCGCCGGCCGCCGGCCCGCATGTCCCGATTTTCCCGGACATGTCCGGCTTTTGGGGATTTCCCCCCGGACGGGGATTTGGAGCCCAAAAAGCCGGACATGTCCGGGAAAATCCAGACGTATGGTAACCCTACTCTATGCACGGTAAGAGAAGGGACAAAGGAAGCAGCCATTAAACAGAAGACTAGATCCTGGATGAAATTTGGCCAGTAAGACTGTTGAGAGCTTTGCTTTGAATGTAACACAATTTGTTAAGTTAGGCGCCAATTGTGTTTTATCGTCATTTTTCTTCTAACCATTTTGGACGTTTATGCCTCCTTACTTGTATTCACTTAAAATCACTCTCTTTGTAGTTAATAAACTTGTTTAATTGTTATATCTAATCGAGTGTGATTAAATTGAAGTGTCTGGGAAACTCAATTTGGTGTAACAAATTGTGCATATTATTTCTTTTAAAGAAATATGGACTTTTTATGAATTTGTCTTGTGCAGAGAGGGCTTGGCATTACAGGACAGATATTGCTGGGGGAACACCCTGAAATATAACCAAGGTGTGGCTGGCTGGTAGGATTGCCAAATTTCTAATCACACAAAACAGAACACCTCTGCCCTGTCCTCTCTCTTCTTCGAGGCCCCGCCTATGCCCTGCTCCTTCTCCGAGGCCCCGCCTCTGCTTGCTTCATGCCCCTCTCCAATCGTTGCTCACTCTTCTTCACCCTCATTCACTTTCACCGGGCTGGGGCAGAGGATTGGAGGGGGAGGCGAGGACTCTGGCCTGGGGGGTGCAGGCTCTGGGGTGGGGCCAGGGATGAGGGGTGCGGGGTTCCAGCTGCAGTTACTGCAGCTGCGAGGAAGCAGCTGCCAAGACCCTGCAGCCTCTGGGCACATGGGTGGTCCTGCAGCTCTACACATTGGTCACTGTACCCTCTACACATTGGAGCACTTAGGGGCCACAGGGACTTAGTGGCCACTTCTAGGAGCCACGTGGCGCTGGGGCAGGCAAGGAGCCTGCCTTAGTCCCAAGCCCCTGCTGCACCGCCGACTGGACTTTTAACAGTCCACCAGAGCCACCAGGGGCCCTTTTCGACCAGGCGTTCTGGTGGAAAACTGGCTGCCTGGCAACCCTACTGGCTGGCTGCTGCACACACACAGACGTAGCTGGGAGGGACTTGCATGCTGGAGGCTGTTTGTGAGCAGTCCTGACTGGTGCGTACAGCAGCAAAGCAGTGAAAAGGGAACCCCAGGTTAGGGGGAAAGGGTGACACAGCTACGCACTAGTCTAGATTGTCCCCTGGGTATGTCACACCTGCCTTCTGCAGGGTTTTGTGACTCACAGTCTAAGGCGTCAGTCTCTCCCCCATTTGTTGGGCAGGAGCTCAGGCGCCTAACTCAGGCTTTGTGAATCCCAGTGATTTTTCTAGGTGCCTAGAAGTGAAGTGTTGTGACGCTCAGCATCACTGTGCCTAACTCCTGTTGTGTATTCAGACCGTCGGGCCAACGTCCCTTTGTGGAGCTGGGCCTAATCTCATTTTGTAATGGCAGCACAATATCATAATCTTGTGCTTAGAGTTTAGACATGGAGCCCTGGGTGAACTTGATTTTCTCTGTGAACTGCTGCATGTGAATCAGATTAAAGCAAAGTGGCAGCACATCACAAGTCAAATCAGCTTTAAGGAAACCCACGAAACCAAAAGAAGGGGTTACTCTCCTGTGCAGTAACTGTAGTTCTTCTAGAGGGTGTGTCCCTAGGGGTGCACCACACTGGGCCTGCGTGTGCCCTTTGTGCCCTGCATCTAGGCCAGTGGCTCTCAAACTTTTGTACTGGTGACCCCTTTCACATAGCAAGCTTCTGAGTGCAACCCCCTCCCCTATAAATTAAAATTTATTTTTTTTAAATTAACCATTATAAATGCTGGAGGCAAACCGGGATTTGGGGTGGAGGTTGACAGCTCACGACCTCCCATGTAATAACCTCGCGACTCCCTGAGGGGTCCTGACCCCAGTTTGAGAACCCCTGGTCTAGGCCATATCAGGCTGCATGGCCAAACAGTCCGCTGAGTTCCTTCTGCACCACCAAGTCTGAGCAGAAACTCTGAAGCAGAGGGGAGGCGGACGGGTAGTGGGGCATCCAGAGGGGGACACATCTCAAAGAACTACAGTTACTACACAGGGGGAGTAACCCCTTTTTCTTCTTCAAGTCCTATCCCTACTACCGCTCAGGGTGATTTCTGAGCAGTATCCCCAGTAGGAGGAAGAAGCTTTGGAATGGAGTCCAGAACAGAAGAGAAAATTGCGTTGCTGACTGCAGCATCAGACCTGGAGACATCGACTAATGCATAGTGTCTAGCGAAAATATCTACTGAAGACCACATATCGGTCCTGCAGCTGTCTGAAATGGGCACATTTTAAAGTAGATCTATAGATGTAGACTGTGATCTGGTTGAATGTGCCAAAATACTGATAGGGAGTGTAATGGCGACAGCTTGGTATCAAGTTGTGATTCAAAAGTCTCTGGATGGAAATGACAAATCCCTTAAATCTATCTGCAATCAAAATGAATAGTCTATTGGATTTGTGAAATGGTTTAGTTCTGTCGAGGTAGAAGGCTTCTGCCCTCCTGACATCTGGAGTGTGGAGAACTGTCTCCTGGTGGGAAGTATGTGGTTTTGGGAAGAAAACTGGCAGCTATATGGTCTGATTCAGGTGAAAATTGGAAGTCACGTTAGGAAGAAAGCTGGGATGCAGTCGGAAGGAGACCTTCTCCTTGTGAAACATTGAAAGGGGGTGTGGGGAGGGGCTGCCATGAATGCACCAATCTCGCTGACTCTGTGAGCTGAGGTATAAGTATGAAAGGGATTTTTGAGCCATTGGTGATCCACTGAATCTCTGTTTGTTTGCAGGAGTGTAGATGCCCAAAGTGCATAATATGGTCCTGGAATCTTTAAGGGGATTTAATGACTTGTCAGTGTTCTCTGCAAACAACTTTCATCTGCCAAATTGAAGAGCCTCAACTGTATTCTGAATTTCCCTGGGGAAGCCAGACAATATCAGCCAGGAAGCCCGGCACAGAACTGCCGCCACAGAGATGCAGTGTCTGTATCATCAAGAGCTGCCTGCAAAGACATTCTTGCCAACAACTGACCCTCAGCAACAATTGCCTGGAATTGTTCTCTTTGATCCGAGTGAAGGCATTCAATAAATGACTCAAATTATGTATAGTTGGTAAAGTATTTGGCCATAAATGCTGGGTAATTTGCATAGAGGAATTGCAGCATAGCTGATGAATAGGCCTTCCAGCCTAGTGGGGTCCAGATGCTTTTGGTCTCTGTCATATGGGGTGGATTTGTAATGGTGTTCACCACATCAACAAAGAGAGGTTGGAAAACAGCAATTCAGAGTCCTTGGAGGGGACATAGTATTATTTGTTAGCCCTCCTACAAGTGGGTGTCACCGTAGCTGGGATTTGCCAGATGGTTCTAGTGGGTTCCCATAGAGCCTCATTAATGGGAAAGGTGACTCCTGATGGCGTCACAGAGTGCAGAATATCCAGCAGCTTGTGTTGGAGTTCTCCAAGTTCTTCCAGTGGTATCTGCAGATTCTGGCACTGGCTTAATGTGGTCCTGGAACTGGCAAAAATCATGAACTAGCAGAAAGGCATCAGGGCCTCATCTGGGAAGGAGGTCTGAGATGTGGCTTCTTTGTCTGCCCTGGACTGCTGTTCCTGAAATGTTTCCTCTTGCTGCTGGGGAGGGGAAGTTTGGGTCTCCCTGTCATCCCAATGGGATGGGGCTGGGACCTAGAGAACTGCTGACAATAGGCAGTATAGGGATTCCAATATGTCCCTTGAGGCCATTACTGGGAAGGGGGTAGCATCCGGAGCTGCTCCCACCAGGATCGATGAGGTCCCAAAACATCTCCCCTGCCCCTTCGGGAAAGGGGTGTGTGTGTGTGAGGATGCTTTGGAGAACCTTGCACAAAAAGAGAGGAGGTAGAGGGAAGGTCATCTGGAGCAGCTCCCAGAGAATGGGACTGGCGGGACAATGGCACCGGGGAGGCAAAGGGATCTGGAGATGGGGGATTCTCGATACCGAAAGGTGCTCTGTGGCTGCTACCAACAGAGACTGAGGTTCAGCACTCATCACCAATTCCTTTTGTAGTCGGACGTCCTGAGGTACCGAGAGCTTTTGTGGTACCGAGAGGTGTCTGTCCTTTTCTGATGGCAATGGAGTCCTGGGGTGCCACGGGGCTGGTGCAGATGAGGTTGAAGGCTTTCATGGTACCTCAGCAGTTGGTAAGGATATTGAGAGTGGAGTCTGAGATGACAGTACTGCTCCTTCTTGTTTGGTGCTACCAGGGTCTTCCCAGAGCTCTGGTTGGACTTAGAATCGTGGCATTTTCCCATGTCCACCATATTGGAGGAGCCTCTTCCACCTTGAGGAAAACCTCTCAGAGGCTGTAGATCTGGCTGGAGTGAATTCTTTTTGTGGAGGAACCCCTGGGAAGGGCACTAGATTTGCTCTTCTGGGAGACTTCAGAGGAAGGCTCTGAGAATTTCTCCTTCCCAGAAGAATGCTGAGCTGAGGTGGAAGGGCCCTATTTGCCCCTGGTAACTGACGTCCAGGGGTTTCCTGACCTGGCTCAGGAGCAGGCTGGAGGGAATTCTCCATCATAAGGTGTCAAAGTTTGACTGCCTGGTTCTTCCCAGCCCCATAGTTCAGGCCTAGGCATACATTGCACTTCTGCAGCATGTATGATTCACCCAGGCATCTTTACAAGAGAGGCAGCATTTGAGCTGAATGAAGCGGACATGCCCCTTACAGGGGAGTCTGTGATGGATCCTGCACTTTCTCTTCTTGTGAGGGTGTTCAGGGCGCCATTTCTCGCCCCGATCTGGGGTATTAACTGTCCCACTAGTATCCCAGAAAAGGGAGTGGAGAGGGAGGGACCCCAGCCCGACCTCTACTCCGGGTCCCAGCCCAGGGGCCCTTGGTATAGTGGCAAACCACTTGAACTAGTGATTCCTTCCCCTGGGCTACTTTCCTCTCTGGCCCTTCAGCTTGTGGAGCTTCCTGCCCTCTCTCTGCTTGGGCTAAGTTTCTCCCAACCCCTTGTGTCTGTGGAGTTCCTCTGCTCGGTACAAGCTGGGTTTCCCTTTACCAAGGGTCTTGGGCTTCTGGCCCGCCACTGCACTTTTCCAAACTCTCCTCTGCTTCCCTCCAAACTGCTCTCCTTCAAACTGCTCTCTGCTCCAACAACAAAGCACTCTGCTTCAGTTCCTCCAACTGTCTGATTGAAGCAGGGGGGTTTTTATCAGGTGACTGGCTTCAGGTGCTCTAATTGGTCTAATTGGCTTCAGGTGCACTAATTAAACTGTAGCAGCGTCTCTTCCCTCTACAGGAAATATGGTTCTCAACATCCTGGGGCTTCCATATAGCCCATCTATCACTCTCCTGCTGCCATCTGGCCATGCTGTATCACAATATATATACCTTTATTTTCTATCAAATGGAGAACAAATACCTAACAAACTGACTAATAAAAAGATACAAGCTACTGTGGTAGATCAGAAGCAGATATACTTGGGGGATGGTTTGCACGCGCAACCTGATATTGCCTTGTCAAGGCTGATTCCCCATTCCGGCACTTTGAGTGCAGAGAGTGGGGGCCCGCAAGGATTTTAAAAGTTAATACTGGCCACTCCAGGCTTCTAAACTCCCAAGGTTACAGTTTCTCTCTGACCTTGGCTTGGTAAACACTGCCATCAACCAAATGCAAAACCCTTTTTGGAACCCAAGAAGACACCCTTGGGAATTCCTTCTGGTGAGGTACCCTCAAGCCCTTTCACCTCCGCCCCCTTTGGGGAAGAGCTGAGAAAGAAAACAAAGGAAATTAGCTGTTGCCACCAGTTAATTAAACATGTGCACAAATCTCTTAGGACACCAAAAATCCAATCATGTGCTATACAACAGCGCTTCTGGGATTATCCGTTTCAGTCTAACATCTCTTTCTACCTTCTTCAGACTCACTCTTTTCAGCCGCCTCTATGAATTTCTCTTTTCTAAAGTCTTTGTAGTCTTCTTTGATCTTCACACAAATTCCTTTGCACAGTGTTCTGTATTCTTTGCCCATTTTTCCTTCTAATTTCATGCGCACCGTCCTTGCCATCAGATTCACAATTTCCTCACTGGTCCTCTGCTTGCATCCCAACATTTTCAATGCTTTTCCCTTCTTAGCTGCTGAGATTAGCTGTGAGATAAACTATTCAGAGGCTTCATCGATGTCCTTGTTGACCTTATACTCAAGGTTCATTTCACTCACTTCCGGTATCCGTCTTTATATAATCAATCTGATTCAGTGCGACTCCATCCAGATGTTTCCTTGTCCACTGCCGACAAGGTTCTTTTTCAAATATTGGGTTCATTATGTGGAGATGGTTTGCCTCTCCGAATGCAACCAGACAATCATTTCTTACACCTTTACTGAATTTTCTCACATACTTTTCTTTTTCAATCTTTTTTCCACTTACTATTGCATTGAAGTCCCCTTGGATAATTGTGTAGGTGGATCTTTTCTGCATTACCTCCTCCAGCTCTTCGTAGATATGGTCCATTTCTTCATCTTCCTCTTGCTGCGTGGGAGCATACACCTGAATAATTTGAATCGTTCTCCTTCATTTTATCTGAAGCGTGAGACCTGCTATTTGGGGTGACACGATGTTGCCGCTAACTATCCTTGGAACTGTTTCTTTCCTGACAATGACTCCTACACCGCCAATCCTTGCTCTATTGTCAAGTGATCTTCCTAGGAATACTTGCTCTCAGCTTTTCCATTGTGCAATGAGGTCTTTTATTCTTGTGTCAGAGGGGTAGCCGTGTTAGTCTGGATCTGTAAAAAGCAACAAAGAGTCCTGTGGCACCTTAAAGACTAACAGATGTAGTGGAGCATAAGCTTTTGTGGGTGAATGCCCACTTCATCAGATGCATGTCTTTTATTCTTGTTTCACATAACCCTATGACCTCGGCTTTTATTGATTTTCTGACTTCAATGTAAATATCGATATATGAATCGGATGACAGTGTTCTTGTGTTGTGACTTGCAACAAATAGTTAGACTAGCCTCTGTTTTTCGTCCTGTGTTATCCCAGGTCAGGCTGACGCATGAGTCTGAGCTGTTTTCCAGTTTATTCTGCATTGTGTGGCTTGTTTGGCAGGAGAATCTTGCAGCAGTGCATTCGGGGTGCCAACCCTTGTGTCCTGTAGCTGCGGTACCCCCTCCACTTTGGCCAGGTTGCCCTAGCTTAATAGAGGTATGGTGAGACTACCTACTACCCTGGAGGCTAGCTCAACACCATCTCAGCTTGGTAAGACCTGCCACAGCATATGCTCTGCCGTACTTCAAACCCCTTTCACCCTCACACCAATGCTGAAGTAGGGAGGCAGGATTTTGGGGGGGGGCCCTCATGCCCTTCCCAAATGGGAGAGTTTAATTCTCAGCACTCTACATTCAGCATTTTCTGCTTTGCTGTCAAGAGGACCCCTGCCCCCAACACAGACAGACAAACTTAACGGTGCCCCCTTCAATCCCTGCCCTCAGTGGTCCCTCAGGGAGATTGCATTACTTTACCCTCCCTCCACCTCTGCCAACCAGCATCAAGTATCTCCCAGCTCAATGGTGCTACTCAGGCACCGCCAGGGTCCATGGGATGTTATGAATGGGAGCACTGATCTGGAGCTCAGTAAGGCACAGAGACAAGGGCAGTTAGGTGGAGGAGCTGTGAGGTGCTGCCATATTCCCAGTTCCTATTGCCATCCTCACAGGGGCAGAATCGCTACTGGTCCCCCAGAATAGCTGTGTCTCATTTATGATGATAAACAGATATCTGCCTACACTATCCGCAAATCCTGAACCAGCAATCACAGTCCTCGGGAAACACCCACATCAGGAATGTGACAGAGCAATGAATATATGAGAGCAGGTGAGGGACTGAGATGTGGCACATTGAGCAAACGGGAAATTGATGGAGAATACTTAGAAAATCATGACAGTGACGCCACCTGCCAGTCCCAACCTTTTCCCAGCTGGTACAATCCTGTCCCAGCTGGGGACACATGTGGGTATGTTATAAATACTGCAGTAAGGAACATCCTCACAGTATGTAAGACACACGCCGCTGCTTTCACCAAACGCCAACCTCCTCCCCTGAGAAGAACCGACGTTCATCCAGAGCCAAAGGAATAAACTTGAAGGATGTTTTGCCCCTACCACAAAAGGAGATTGGATCTGACCTGGGTTTGGTGGTGTTGAAAACTGTTAGACAAGTGGGGAAATGCTTGGCCTAGACTGGGAGAGACTGGCCAGTTGTCTCACAGTTCATGGAAAGGCCTTCAAGGGCCCTAGTGCAGAGAGCCTTTAACAGGCAATAAATGTCATTGGGGCCCAGGGTGCGTATCATTCCTGGATCCCCACACGGGATGACAGACACCTGGAAATGTGAGTTACAGGAGATGGACTGGGAACAGTCACAGTCTAGACAGGGGAGTGCTCTGAAACAGACTGAACGATGGACCACCCCTTCATATGGGAAGAGGGAGGGATTCATTCTCTTCTGAACAGAGTGTAGCTGTGCAAATATTGTCTGGATGCCTTGAGTAACTCCATGGTCAATAGGCTAATGCAGATTCACTCCTGGCCAGAACTCAGAGGCATCCCAAACAAAGAGTGTAGAGACAGGGCCCTAGCCCAGAGAACTGGCTCAACTGCCAGTCCCTCAGAGAACTGACACAAGCTACTGAATCTCTTGGAGGCTAACGCTGAAGGCGCGAAGCTCTGAGATGAGGGCAGCTGTAATCCAGTATCTCCAAAGATGGGCTTTTATTCTTCAGCTTTCACCTCATTATCTAGTCCTCCTGGCCTCATTAGGCTGCTGTAGTGACTCTCCAGACTGAAGGTGTGTGAAGCACTTGGAGCTTCCTGTAATAATCTATGAATACTTAAGGCCCTTCGGTTTTAGTTTTTCAATTTTTTTTTAATTGCCTGGGTTTTACAAAAGCTGTTATTCAGTTTTTACTATTTTCATCCAATTTTTGGACCTCTCCAGTATATGAAAATACAGATTATGTTAAGAACAGCCAATACATTATATTAGATAAATGTGTTTATGTCAATAACAAATTAGCCTAAATGGAAAGGTGATGCTGTCTGTTAAAATAAGGCAATGTAGTGGAAGATCTACACACACACACGCATCCACATATGTAAGCAGGGTCTGAATGAATTCCCGACAGCTAGCTGGGAGTGGGAGAGAGTTCAGGAAAAAACTGTTTACATGAACACACCTAGGCTATGGCTACACTGGCGCTTTACAGCGCTGCAACTTTCTCGCTCAGGGGTGTGAAAAAACACCCCCCTGAGTGCAGCAAGTTACAGCGCTGTAAAATGCCAGTGTAAACAGTGCCCCATCACTGGGAGCCGCGCTCCCAGCGCTGTAAGCTAATCCCCTTGGGGAGGTGGAGTACCTGCAGCGGTGGGAGAGCTCTCTCCCAGTGCTGGCGCCGCGACCACACTCGCACTTCAAAGCGCTGCCCTGGGAGCGCTCCTGCAGCGGCGCCTTGGAGTTTCGAGTGTAGCCATGCCCCTACTCTGCCTAGATATACAGCAGATGGAGCTGTGTTGCTCAAATAAATCAACTTTGGCTGGTGCTGGGTTACAAATCACTCTAGTACTGAATGAAGGAGTAGTGAAATATTGTTTCAATGATGTCATTATTGTAGGAACAACGGGGAGCAGAACTGTGCTTAACCTGTCCCAAATGAGGGGGGTCACCATCAGCTGACCAGCTTGTTAAGCCAGGGCCTGGAATGCCAGAGGCCTATGAAAGTAAGGGGGGACAGATGTACCAATCAGGAAGTGTGGAGTCTTCTTAAGGGTCTCTGGTCTGGTTTAACCTGTTCCTCCCCACTGTTCAAAGAGAGAGCTAAATAGACTTCATTAGGAGCCCCTTCGTTATTTTAAAATCTCAGTTGGAGCTGAAATCAGTTGTGGTTGGGCAGTGTCTCTGCCCACCCTGCTAAGAGCTAAAAATCACTGAGAGCTAAAATTGCTTGTGGTGGGACCGTGTTTGTGCCCAGAGCTGAAAATCACTAAGAGACTGACCTGCAGACGTCACAGCATGAGAGGCAGGTGGCAGTAGAAGGTGACTGACAGTCAGCTGGCGAGGTGGCAATTGGCAGAGCCCGGAGGTGAGGCGCAGTGACGAAGAAGAGCGGGGCACCAATCGGCTGTCAATGCAGCTGGCAAAGAGGAGCGGCACGCAAGTGCTCGGGCAACAGAGCGAGTAATGTGCCTCTTTTACCCGCGCCCTCCACCCAGGGTGGGAGGTGAATTCTGCAGATGCACCTCTGGACTCTGGGTCTGCACTGTAAGGCCTGGTCCACATTGGGGGACGGGGGGTCGATCTAAGATACGGAACTTCAGCTACGAGAATAGTGTAGCTGAAGTCGACATATCCTAGATCAACTTAGAATTACTTCGCGTCCTTGCGGCGCGGGATCGATGGCCGCGGCTCCCCCGTCGACTTTGCTTCCGCCTCTCGCCAAGCTGGAGTTCAGCAGTCGACGGGAGAACAATCAGGGATCAATTTATCATGTCTATACTACACACGATAAATCAATCCCCGATACATCGATTGCTACCCGCTGAGCCGGCGGGTAGTGTGGTGTGCAGAAAAGGGACGGACACGTGAAAGGGACTTTTGGGTTGCTGGACTTAAGAACCTGAGGGAGAAGGACACAGCCCAACTTATTTGTAGGTGGGTCTTTTGCTCATGGTTTACGTTATGAACCCTCCATTTTCCCAAATTAATGCTGAGTTACTTCCCTCCTTTCATTAAAAGTTTCTCTGCTACACTCAGACTCTGTTTGTGAGAGGGGCAGTATTTCCTCTAGAGGTGCCCAGGTCACTGGGTGGAGGCTCAAACCAGTTTTGTGTTGTATTGACTGGCAGAAGGGTTCCACTTGCATACTTGTACATACTAGTTGCTTTAAGACTGAGCCGATCACAACACATCTTCTAATCTTCTCTTGCTCTGGCCATCCTTCGCCATGTTTGTCCATAGGTCCTTGTTAAGAAATCATCCCACCGGAGGCCAATCGCATGGCTGTTTCAGTTCTCGCGGATGCCACTCAGATATAGCTGCAGTCCATCTGTTGTCACTGAGTCAGGCCACATGTCCCGCCCACCGCATTTTGTGGAGCTTGCTTTTGACAACATCTCAGACTCCAGACTGCTGCCTAATTATTTCATTGGGGATGCGATTGCGGAGCGAAATGCCCAAAAATGTTCATTCCATTGCCCTCTGTGTGACAGACAGTTGATATTTTTCAGTCTTCATCAGCGACCGTGTTTCGCTGCCATATAGCATCGCTGGAAGCACGGTCAAGTTAAAAAGATTTGCACGAGTTGTTTTGCTGATCTTTCCTTGGAAGATGTCCCTGATGTCGTTGAATGTGCACCATCCAGCTTTTTTTCCTGCGCGACAGTTTGCCTTTCTGATCGTGGCGCATCTTGACTTCCTGGCCCAAATAAACGTATTTGTCAGCCTCTTGGATCTGCTCTTCTCCCTGAGTAATTTGGGTTCTTGGCAGAACATCTGATCTCATATATTTTGTTTTCGACTGGTTCATTTTTAATCCTATTTGACTACTTTTCGCAGTCAGTTCTTTAAGCATTCTCTCAAGCTGGACTGTATTTTCAGCTATCAGCTAAATACAGTTATTAAATACATGAAAGTAAAAACAGTTTAATGCTTTAAATACTCTGACTTTTCTTCTGTCCTCCCGGCCCCCATTATTGCCCCAGGAAACTGTGAAGTTATTTTTTTTGCACCAATTTTCACCCACTTTTACATTAAATAAATTCCCAGGACATTTTAAAATAAAAACTGAAAATGAGAGGCCTTGTGAATACTGTGTTTTGGCCAGTGTACTGTGATTTTTACTGTGTGATGATATCGATTTAGTGTAAGAAGAAATTACTCATCTTGTGCAGTAACGATGGTTCTTCGAGATGTGTGTCCCTGTGGGTGCTCCACTCTAGGTGTCGGTGCGTCTGTGCGCTGGAGATCAGACATTTCTCGCAGCAGTACTGGGTAGGGGGAAGGGCAGCCACTGGCACCTCCTATAGCGTGCGCCCCCCTGACTGTCCCCTCAGTTCCTTCTCTACTGGAAGTAGATGAGAGGAGAGTGGGTAGTGGAATACCCACAGGGACACACAACTCAAAGAACCATAGTTATTGCACATGGTGAGTAACTTCTTCTTCTTCATCGAGTGGTGTCCCTGTGGGTGCGCCACTCAAGGTGCTTGTAAAGCAGTACCCCTCCAGGGTGGTAGGGGTTAGGAGTTATGTATAAGTGTGTTATGAGAGCATTGTAAGGCCAACAATAGAGTCTGAGACTAGGCCTTGGGTGATAGCGTAATGCTTTACAAAAGTGAGCTCCGATGTCCAGGTTGCAGCTCTACAAACATCTATTAAGGGGACATTGTTCAAGAGTGCAATCGATGTCACCGTGGCTCGCGTTGAGTGGGATCTGATGCCCACGGTGGGTTCTTTGTGATGCAGGTGGTAGCAAGTTTGAATACAGGTAGAGACCCATTTTAGACAGTCTCTGCGTCGATATTGTAGAGCCCTTGGAGCACTCTGCTGTAGAGACGAATAGTCTTGGTGACTTGCGAAATGGTTTAGTTCTGTCCAAGTAGAAGGCTACAGCCAGTCTGACATCCAGCATGTGCAATGTTGCTTCTCGGGAGTCATTATGTGGCTTGGGCTGGAAGGCAGGTAAGTGTATGGTTTGGGTAATATGAACATTTGTAGCCACTTTGGGCAAGAATTTTGGGTGAGGACATGACATGATTTTGTCTTTGGTAAATACAGTGTACAGTCATTCAGTCATCAATGCTCCTATTTTGCTGACACGTCTGGCAGACGTGATTGCCACTAGTAATACGACCTTCAGTGACACGTGAAGGAGCGAGTAGGTTGTTAGAGGCTCAAAGGGTGGTCTTGTGAAACATTTGAACACAAGATTGAGAGCCCATGGTGGTGCAGGTTGGTGTACTTCTGGGTACATGTTCTGTATACCTGCTAGAAAGCACCGTGTAATCGGGTGAATGAATATTGAAGCCCCTTCTCTCTGTTCATGGAGGGCCGTAATGGCAGCGAGGTGTACTTTAATAGAGCTTATGGCTAACCCCGTTTCCTTCATTTCTAGTAGGTAGCCTAGGATCATCGATAGAAGCGCCTTGGTTGCATCCAGCTGTCATTGGTGACACCAAAGGGAGAATCTTCTTCACTTGTGGCAGTAAGTATTGTTAGTGGTGAGGCAACTTTTTTTTACCTATTTTACTTTCTCCGAACAGTTCAATTCCCCATGTTGGAACCAAAGAGGAGCCACGCTTTGAGATGGAGTTTCGCTGGGTCTGGATGGAGCGTCAGGCCCTTGTTCTGGGACAGGAAGTCCATCTGGAAAGGCAGCAGTTGTGGGGCACAGACTGCTAGACGTGAGAGGTACGGAAACCAAGTCTGTCTGGGCCATGTGGGGACAATGAGAATGATGTATGCGGTGTCGAGTCGTATCTTGCGGATGACCCATGGGATCAGTGGTAACGGCGGGAAGACATACATGAGTGACACATTCCATGGGATGAGGAAGGCATTCCATGCCCTGGAGCAAAATAGTGGACATTTGTGATTTGTTGCTGAGGCGAAAAGGTCGATTACTGGGTGACCCCATTTTCGGAATAGTGTGTTGAGAACCCTGTTGTGGATTTCCCACTCGTGTTCCTGTGAGAAGTGCCTGCTGAGGTTGTCGGCTGTAATGTTTTGGCACCTTGGTAGGTATGATGCTGTGATGTTTATATTGTTGCGGCTGCAGAAGCTCCATAAATTCATGGCTTTTACACATAGCGAGTGAGACCTGGCTCCTCCTTGGCGATTGATATAAAACATGCACTCCACATTGTCGGTGAGAATAGAGATTGAGGGTTCATGTGTGAGTGGAAGGAAGTGTCGGCATCCATTGTGTACCGTCCAGAGTTCCAGGAGATTGAAATGTAGGTGATTTTCCATCGCAGACAACTTGCCTTGTACATTGTGATGACCCAAGTGGGTACCCCAACCCATCAGGTAGGTGTGACGGATTGGATCACAGAAAACTCCCTTAGGACTTGCCAATCGATGTGCCAAGACTTTCCTGCCCTGACAGCTTAGGACTCCAGCACCCTGTCTTGTTGAGCCAGACATGCCAGTCTGCTCCAACACAGACCCAGGGTCTGAATTACTTGCCCCAGAGCTGCAGACTTAACTGAAAGAAACTTACAGAAGTGCTCCTGTCTTTACCACTCAGATGCCAAAGTGCCAATGCGGTCCAAACCCCAAATAAATCCATTTTACCCTGTATAAAACGTATACAGGGTAAACTCATAAATTGTTCGCCTCTATAACACTGATAGAGAGATATGCACAGCTGTTTGCCCCCCAGGTATTAATACATACTCTGAGTTAATTAATAAGTACAAAGTGATTTTATTAAATACAGAAAGTAGGATTTAAGTGGTTCCAAGTAGTAACAGAGAGAACAAAGTCAATTTCCAAGCAAAATAAAATAGAACACGCAAGTCTATGTCTAAGAAATCTGAATACAGATGAAACCTCACCAGTTTCAATAAGCTTCCTTTTACAGACTAGTCTCCTTCTAGTCTGGGTCCAACAATCATTCTCACCCCCTGTAGTTACTGTCCTTTGTTCCAATTTCTTTCAGGTATCCTTGGGAGTAGAGAGGCTCTCTCTTTAGCCAGCTGAAGACAAAATTGAGGGGTCTCCCAAAGGCTTAACTAGACTTTCCCTTGTGGGGGGAGACCCCCTTCCTCTCTCCTATGCAAAATCCAGCTCCAAGATGGAGTTTTGGAGTCACATGGGCAAGTCACATGTGCATTCATGACTGAATTTCTTACCAGACAAGCCACATTCCTGGGAAAGCTTCAATGTGGATTGGCATCTTCGAGTTCGTTGTTGGCTTAAGTGGTTCTTGATTGGGCATTTAATTTGCACATTCCCTTCTCAATAGAAATCAAGCAAGTATACCGCCAATATTCCTAACTTCAAGTACAAAAATGATACATGCATACAAATAGGATTAATAGATTGTGTCGATCATAACCTTTACAGAGATATGTTACATGACATATGTAGCATAAAACATATTCTAGTTATGTCATATATACATTCATAAGCATATTCCATAAAGCCTTATAGGGGGCACTGTCACGGGAGGCATCTGTTGTAATAGTCACTGATGCGGGGGGTGTCTTGTTGAAAGGGAATCCCGGAGCATACATTCCCTGGCTGTGTCCACCATTGTAGGGTGAGGATAATATTTGGTGGTAGTGTCACACATCTGTTGAGATAGTGTTTGCTGGGTGCATAGACCATGTTCAACCAGTGCTGCAGACAGCGTATATGGAGTCTGGCATACTTTACTACGAAAGTTGTAGCTGACATATGTCCCAGAATCTGAAGGCATGTCCTCACTGAAGTTTGTGGTCTGATGATCACCGTGTAAATAAGATTGGTCAATGCAGTGAAACTGTGGTTTGGCAATATTGCCTTGGCTTGTATGGAGTCTAGGTCGGCTACAATAAACTCCAATTGCTGGGTTGGTTCCAGGGTGGATTTCTTTTCGTTCATCTGTAGATCTAGTTGGTGAACCGGGTCTATTGTGGTCTTCAGCATGCCTGCCGTTTCTTCTCGGTTTGCACCTCTGAGAAGGCAATCATCCAAATAGGGAAAGATTATGACTCCATTGTGTCATAAATGTGCTGCTACTACCACGAGCGTTTTTGAGACTACGCAGGGAACAGTGGACAGTCCGAAGGGAAAGACCCTGTATTGGTAGTGATTGGGTCCGCCTGTGAACCTCAGGAACCATCTGTGGGCAGGATGTATTGTAATATGGAAGTATGCATCTTGGAGGTTAAGGGCTGCAAACCATCTAGCGCTGGGATTATTGTGGCCAGAGTCATCATTTTTGTACCTGTGGTTGCATACGAACCTGTTGAGTTTTCGGAGATCTAAGATTGGTCTCCATCCCCTCCTTTCTTCTCTGTCAGGAAATATTTGGAATAAGAACCCCTCCCTTGGTATTGATGTGGTGCTGGTTCTACAGCACCCAGCAGTAGGAGGTAGTCTACTTCCTGTTGTAGAAGGTGATCGTGATAGGGGTCCCTGAAGAAGGATGGGATACGAGGGAGGGTAGGGGGAATGGCTGTGAAAGGACTGGTGTAGCCGGATTGTATGATCTCCAAAACCCATTGATCTGTGGTTATCGCAGCTGAGGCATGGTAAAATGGGCGTAGGCGGTGACCAAAACTGTGGAATGGGGTATCTGTTGGCACTAGAGATATGGGAGGTGGTGCATACCCTCGACCAAGACCTCAAAATTGTGGCTTAGATGTAAATGGACGGGTGGACGAGGTCTGGTTCTGTGTAGCTCGTCATCTCTGAGCCCGTTGTTTGGGTCTGTTCTGAGTGAAGTATCGTGGTTGTTGACGGTTAAATGAGGTGTCTCGTGACCTGGTTTGGTGTAAAGTGAGGGCGTTTGTCAGGCGGTGGGTGTTTGCCTAGTGTATGCAGCATTGTTCAGAAGGCCTTCATGGTATGGAGACGAGAATAGTTTATCCCTATCGAAGGGGAGGTCCTCCACTTTTAGCTGTAGTTCTTTTGGAATTCCCAAAGTCTGCAACCATGATGTTCTTCTCATAACCACAGCTGTTGTGGTTCTTTAGGCAGCTATGTCCGCTACATCCATTGATCCATTGATATTAACTGACCCTCGTTGATAATGGCGTTGAGTTGAGGACGTTTATGCTTGGGAAGGTCTTCCACGAGCTCTTGTATTTTACCATAGTTAGAGTAGTCGTAATTTGCTAGTAGAGCAGAATAGTTAGCAACTCTAAGCAGAAGAGTGGCTGACGAGTAAACTTTCCGCCCAAAGAGGTTCAATCTCTTGTGTTCTTTATCTGGCAGTGAGGAGCGTAAATGAGGCTGTTTGCTACACTGATTAGCAGCCTCTACTACTAGAAAGCAGGCTTGATGGTGTGAAAACAAAAATTCCATGTCTTTGGCTGGAACGAAGTATTTTCTGTCAGATCTTTTGTTAGTCGGGGATACCGATGCCACTGTTTGCCATATTACCTCCGCAGGCTCTATTATAGCCTCTTCAATGGGGAGGGCAATCTTGGTCAATGATGCTGGTTGTAAGTTTTTTAACAACCTATGTTGTTTCTTCTGCACCTCATGTAAGGAAATTTCTTGGCTATTTGCTACTCTTTTGAAGAGTTCTTGGAACTGTTTCAGGTCATCTGGTGTCGTAGGGATAGACGGCGTCACCGCTTTGTCTGGTGCAGAAGATGAGTAAGGGGCAGGTGGTGAATCATCCGGGTCTGCCTGAGATAGTATTTCTTCTCTTCTATCTCTGTCTCAGGAGGGTAAGAGGTTTCTCTGTGTGGTAATGATGGATGTACTCTGGAACCTCCTGTTGCTGGGGAAGGATAGGGGATCTGGTATGTGGGCCAAGGACCCCATTGTGGCCATTGCATGGGGTAAGGTGGTAATGGGTAAGGCTACTGCTGTGCATACCAGGGCAGTGAATGCTCGGAGGAATGAGGCTTAGGCTTTCCATTCCATGTAGGTCTCATCTCTGATGGGGATGAGCGTTGTCCTGAACATATCCTTCCTCACCACTATGCATGGTGCAGGAGATAAAGGATGGTACCATGCTATGTAGCTCGGGGTGTGTTCGGTGTCGAGCAGTGGCGACTGTGGTGCCGAAGAAACTGCTATGTGAGCAGGACACAGGAGTTGCGCTGGTCCCGCCTTGGGGTTGCAGTCAACTGTTGGAGCACTGACCGGTGCTGGATTCAGCTTGTTAGGCGGTAGCAAGTCTTGTATCGGTGCCGGTGGCAGCAGAATTGATCGCAGTGCCGCTGCCTGTGCCGCGCTCTGCCCCGGGGTGGCTTCCTGTTGTTTGTCCTTCGAGTTTGGAGATGACCATGACATCACTGGTTGGTTTGGTTTCTGGGAACACGTGAGTGGCTGATCAGGTCAATTAGAGCTTTGAACTGTCTATGGCAAACTGAACAAGAAATGCCACTGTGAGTAACTAGATTAACAATGGACATGCTGCTCTTACGAGAGTTACCTTGCTGGCACTTCTGCTCCGCCTCAGCAGTTCTCCTCTGCTCATAGACGGTAGCTCCAGAATGCATGAGACTTCACCAGGTAGAACGAGCATGAGCGAGATCTTCCCAAAACTCTGGGTCAATGTTGAAACACCTCAAGGATAATTTGAGGGAATCTTTGAAACTTTTATTCTGGCCTCCCTGAGAGCACTTTCTCTCCTTTAACTCACCATAAAAGATCTTCTCTGACAATGACTCATCTGACAGTCTGGTGACATGGCCTGCCCATCTCCCCTGTGATTTCATGCTTGGAGTGCCTACCCATCTGAGAACCTCAATATCTGGAATGTTGTCTTACCATCTTATCCTCATCAGTTTCCTCAGACAGCCCATGTGAAAGTAATTCAGGTACACTGTCCAGGTTTTGCATGGATACCTCAGAGTTGGCAACATGATGACTTTGTAGATGTTCAGTTTTGTTTGTTGGCTAATGTCTCTGTGCTCCCAAAGGCTACACTTGCTTTGTCAATTCTGGTGTTGGTTTAATTATCCATGTGAACTTCACACAACAGTGCACTGCCCAGATAGCTGAACTTGTCCACTGCCCGGAGGGCTTGGCCATTCACTGTAATAGCAGGCCCTATATCAGGCTTTCCTGGTGCAGCAGGCTGGACATCACTTTTCTCTTCTTGATGTTGATTGTGAGACCAAAAGTGTCACAGGCTGAAGAGAACTAGTCCACACTTTGCTACACGTCAGACTCAAATCTGGCATTCAGGGAACAGTCATCAGCAAACAGATCATGAACAGCCACTTCCTGTACCTTTGGCTTTGCCTGTAGTTTCCTCAGATTGAAGAGTTTCCCATCAGTCCGGTATCTGATGCCAATCCAGACGTCACAGTCACCAAACGCATCTGTAATATGCCAGAAAACATCATACTGAAGAGCGCTGGTGCCAGCACACAGCCCTGCTTGACTCCCTTGGTGACTGGGAATGGTTCAGATGACTCACCATCTTCCACAGCACGAGCCATCATGAAATTGATGAACCACTGCAATGAATTTCTCTGGGAAACTGAATTTTGCCATGATTTTCCAAAGGCCCTCCCGACTGACTGCATCCAATGCTTTGTCAGGTCAATGAAAGTGTAGCGGGGTGGTTACCTCGCTCCTGCCCTGAAGGGCTTAAAACAGCCCAAGGGGAAGGGTTGTGGCTGGGAGGTGCTAAGCTGGGCTGATTGGGAAGCAGCTGCAGCTGGGCCACACCCCAATCAGGCCTCATCTGGCCCTATATAAAAAGGCTATGAGCCAGAGGCCAAGCAATCTCTCTCTGCCTTCAGAGGGAGAAGGGCCTGGCTGCAGTGAGCTAGAGACAGAGTACCTGAGTGGAGCAGGGCTGGGGACAGGCTGAGGAGCTGGGGAGCTCCAGCCTGGAAAGCCCCAGGCTGCGGCCTAGTATGAGGCCAAGGAGTACTGGGGGTTGCAGAGGGCAGCCCAGGGGTAGGCCCAGGCAGCAGGTCCAAACCTAACCTTGCCTGAGATGAGTGGCCTATACTGCAGTCTGCCCCAGGGAGCGGGGGCTAGTTGGTGACTGGCAGTGGCCTTATTCGGAGGCAAGGTAAGGCTAGTGGGTGGGCGTTCCCCGGGGAGGGGAGACCCTAGTACTGAGGGGTGTACTGCCAGGGGGCAGCACCCCAGATAAAAGGGCACCAGTGTCCGGGAAGGACACGGGGGCCAAAGGACAGGCGGATCACCGGCCTGCAGAGGGTGCTCTGGGCTGGAAATCGAGCTAATTCCCAGAAGAGACCAGCAGGAGGCGCCGCAGGGGTGAGTCCGCCCCTCTACAGAAAGTCATATACAGGTTGGAGTTCTGTTCCTGACATTTCTCCTGAAGTTGAGACGCAGCAGACACCATATCTGTGGTTCCGCACCTTTTTCTGAAGCCACACTGACACGCAGGCAGGAGCCCTTGTTCAAGGCAATTCTGGCAAGAATTTTGCTGGATCTTGATAAGGAGATGCCCTAACAGTTGTTGCAAGTCTGTCTGTTATCTTTCCACTTGTACAAGTGGACGATAGATGCAGCCTTTTGTTCCTGGGGTATAGTTTTAGAGCCCACATTGACTGGAAAAATTCAGTCAGTTTCAGAGCCATGTGCAAGCCTCTGACCTTGTAGACTTCTGCTGGTATCACTTCTGCTCCAGGTTCTTTACCATTTGACAGCAGGTCAATTGCTTTCGCAGTTTCAGTCAGTAAGAGATATGGTGATATCAAACTGGGGCAGTCGATCAATTGCCTCCTCACTTACAGATTGTTGATTGAAAAAAAATCACTGGTCTGTTGGTATAAGGAGGCACCATTATCCCTATTTGGTGTATGGTGTGTAATTCCCCTGCGAATCTAGCGCCAAAACTGATCTTTCAATTTGCAAATCTCAAAATGAATGTTTTAATATTCCCCCCAAAAAGGCTTTTTTTTTGTTCTCCACTGAAACAATGATAAAAAACAACATGAAGTCATGAAATGTTTTGGTTGACCCAAATATGCATTTTCATACAAAAAATATTTCAAGGGAAAAATGAAACAATGGCAGAAAAGTGCATTCCAAAACCAGAAAACCAACAAACAAAGAAACATATGACAATTACTAGTGTTTGACTTTGCAAAAATTTGAAAATCGTACAGAGTGAGAGGGCAGGGAACGGACCACTATACTACAACTTCATAACAGCTAACAGACATTAGTAATTTTTTTTCTCTTTTAGAGGAAATTCTTGCTGAAATTTTTAAGTTCCATTTTCCCTCTTCCTTCTTCCATAGTCCCCTGAAACACCTCCCACTAAGGGACGGGGCTTCCCTCGCCCATGACCCTCCCACCCAACAAAGACTCCTACTGTGACTCCCTTTCCTATGCTTCCCTCTCCCAACTCCCCCAGCCCATCACACCTCTCTGCCTCCAAGTTCTATCGTCATCCCCACAGCCAATGACTTCTCCCTGCCTCCCCTGGATCCCACCGGATCACACGGCATATTGAAGACAGGTGTGTTTTAAACCACTGATTGTAAATCTGTCCCTCTCTTTCACAAGCCCAGCACATTGTGTTCAACAGTTGGACTATCGCCATGAACATGGCAGAATGAAAGCTCATAATTTGCCTTTTTTTCTTCCTCTGTGTGATCTGAAATGAAGACAAAGGTAATTTCTGGGACCAAAGGGGTGTGTTCAAGGGAGAAGCAAAGGCTACTGCTGGAGAATCCTTCTGGCTGCAGGGGCTTGGAAAGTTTTCCTGCTTTCATCTTCCTCATGCCCATGTGGTAGGCAAGGAGGTTACATGGGTTGTTTCCCCTGTGGCCAGGGGCACTCTGCTTGAGTCTCACCCCTTGCACCATCTTCTTTTGTTGCTTCTCAAGATCGCCTCTCCCACCAGAACAATGAAGAGCCTGATCAAACATTGTGACAACAAAATCAGCTGCCTCAATTGTGCTCCAACCATGTCATCCCCTCCCTACTCAGATCCCTCCCCTGGCTCCTTCTCTACTTCTGCAAAAATTATAGCTTTTCCTCAACTTCAAGGCTCAACACCCAGGAACTGCATACTTTGTCAGAGGGGCTGCTCTACTGCCCTGGGGTTTGTGGGCTGTTCCACAACCTCAGCCAGAGGGGAATTAATTCAAACTGGAAAGGTGCAGAGATGGGCTCCCAGGATGATCAGAGACATGGAGTGACTGTCTAAGGGCTGGTCTACATTGTGGGGGGGATCGATCCAAGATACGCAACTTCAGCTACGCGAATATCTTGGATCGAAGTATCTTGGATCAAATTACCTGGAGTCCAGACAGCGCGGGATCGACGGCCGCGGCTCCCCCGTCGACTGCGCTATCGCCGCTCGCTCTGGTGGAGTTCCGGAGTCGACGGTGAGCGCGTTTGGGGATCGATATATCGCGTCTTAACGAGACGCGATATATCGATCCCGGATAAATCAATTGCTACCCACCAATACGGCGGGTAGTGAAGACGTACCTTTAGGAGAGGAGACTAAAAGAACTGAGCTTGATTTACCTAGCAAAGGAAGGGCTGAGAGGGGATGTGCTAGCTCTGTGTAAATGTACTGGGGAAGAGAACACCAGAGAGGGAGAGGAGGAACTGGAGTTAATGAACAAATTTGTCAAAAGAATAAATGGAGTATAACTGGCCCTGAATGAAATTCAGGCTGGAAACTGAAGCTTTGTGCCCATCTAGAAAGCTGGCTAGATCGTCGGGCTCAACAGGTAGTGATCAACGGCTCCATGTCGGTCCTGGGGCAGGTTTTGTTCAATATCTTCATTAATGGTCTGGAGGATGGCATGGACTGCACTCTCAGCAAGTTTGCAGATGACACTAAACTGGGAGGAGTGGTAGATAAGCTGGAGGGTAGGGATAGGATACAGAGGGACCTAGACAAATTAGAGGATTGGGCCAAAAGAAACCTGATGAAGTTCAACAAGGACAAGTGCAGAGTCCTGCACTTAGGACGGAAGAATCCCATGCACTGCTACAGACTAGGAACTGAGTGGCTAGGCAGCAGTTCTGCAGAAAAGGACCTAAGGGTTACAGTGGACAAAAAGCTGGATATGAGTCAACAGTGTGCCCTTGTTGCCAAGAAGGCTAACGGCATTTTGGGCTGTATAAGTAGGGGCATTGCCAGCAGATCGAGGAACGTGATCGTTCCCCTCTATTCGACATTGGTGAGGCCTCATCTCGAGTACTGTGTCCAGTTTTGGGCCCCACACTACAAGAAGGATGTGGAAAAATTGGAAAGAGTCCAGCGGAGGGCAACAAAAATGATTAGGGGGCTGGAGCACATGACTTATGAGGAAAGGCTGAGGGAACTGGGATTGCTTAGTCTGCAGAAGAGAAGAATGAGGGGGGATTTGATAGCAGCCTTCAACTACCTGAAGGGGGGTTCCAAAGAGGATGGAGCTCGGCTGTTCTCAGTGGTGGCAGATGACAGAACAAGGAGCAATGGTCTCAAGTTGCAGTTGGGGAGGTTTAGGTTGGATATTAGGAAACACTATTTCACTAGGAGGGTGGTGAAGCACTGGAATGGGTTACCTAGGGAGGTGGTGGAATCTCCTTCATTAGAGGTTTTTAAGGTTAGGCTTGACAAAGCCCTGGCTGGGATGATTTAGTTGGGAATTGGTCCTGCTTTGAGCAAGGGGTTGGACTAGATGACCTTCTGAGGTCCCTTCCAACCCTGATATTCTAGGATTCTATGATCAGAGGAGGGAGATTCTGGAGCAGCGTCCCCGCAGGAGTTGTGGGGTAAGCAACAGAATGAGTTGGAAAATGGAATTTGATAAGTTTCTGAGCATGGTTATCATAGAATCATAGAAGATTAGGGTTGGAAGAAACCTCAGGAGGTCATCTAGTCCAACTCCCTGCTCAAAGCAGGACCAACACTAACTAAATCATCCCAGCCAGGGCTTTGTCAAGGCGGAACTTAAAAACCTCTAAGGAAGCAGATTCCACCACCTCCCTTGGTAATCCATTCCAGTGCTTCACCACCTTCCTAGTGAAACAGTGTTTCCTAATATCCAACCTAAACCTCCTCCACTGCAACTTGAGACCATTGCTCCTTGTTCTGTCATCTACCACCCCTGAAAATAGCCTAGTTCCATCCTCTTTGGAACCCCCCCTTCAGATAGTTGAAGGCTGCTATCAAATCCCCCTCACTCTTCTCTTCTGCAGATTAAACAAGCCCAGGTCCCTTAGCCTCTCCTCGTAAGTCATGTGCCCCAGCTCTCTGATTCTTTTTGTTGCCCTCTCCAGGACTCTTTCCAATTTGTCCACATCCTTCTTGTGGTGTGGGGCTGAAAACTGGACACAGTATTCCAGATGAGGCCTCATCAATGCTGAATAGAGGGGAATGATCGCATCCCTCAATCTGCTGGCAATGCTCCTAGTTATACAGCCCAAAATGCTGTTAGCCTTCTTGGCAACAAGGGCACATTGTGGACTTAATTCCAGTTTCTCGTCCACTGTAACCCCTAGGTCCTTTTCTGCTGAACTGCTGTCTAGCCATTTGGTCCCTAGTCTGTAGCAGTGCTTGGTATTCTTCCGTCCTAAGTGCAGGACTCTGCACTTGTCATTGTTGAACCTCATCAGATTTCTTTTGGTCCAATCCTCCAATATCTCTAGGTCCTTCTGTATCCTATCCCTACCCTCCAGAGTATCTACCTATCCCCCCAGCTTAGTGTCATCCATGAACTTGCTGAGTGTGCAATCCAGACCATCATCCATATCATTAATGAGGATACTAAACAAAACCTGCCCCAGGACCAACCCCTGGGGCACTCCACATTTGCTACCGGCTGCCAAATAGACACTACCTGTTAAGCCCGACAATCCAGCCAGCTTTCTATCCACCTTATTGTCCATATATCCAATCCATACTTTTTTAACTTGCTGGCAAGACTACTGTGGGAGACTGTATCAAAAGCTTTGCTAAAGTCAAGCTATATCACGTCCACTGATTTCCCCATATCCACAGAGCCATTTATCTTATCATAGAAGGCAATCAGGTTGACTTGCCTTTGGTGAATCTATGTTGACTGTTCCTGATAACCTTCCTCTCCTCCAAGTGCTTCAAAATTGATTCCTTCAGGACCTACTCCATGATTTTTCCAGGTAGTGAGGTGAGACTGACCACCTGTAGTTCCCCGGGTGCTCCTTCTTCCCTTTTTTAAAGATGGGCACTATAGTTGCCTTTTTCCAATCATTCTAATCACTGAGGAGGAGGCGGTGCCCCTCTGATCACTGATAGCCCAGTTAATAAGTCACTCAGAAGAACTGCAGGCAGCCCAGCTTTGAATCCCTCCTCTCCCCTTTCCTAGGCAAGTGACCTAACTGCAGGGCTGCTGGCTCTTCTAAGGGGGTGCTTTGCAATCTCTCCTGTCGAAGCTATCCTTGTATAAATAATTAAATAGCCATATGCACAGAGTCTGAGACCCAGATGTGCAGCCCTCCCTGGTGAGCATCCTAGTCCCTGGCCTACAGAGCCATTTGCACTTGCTTTCTGGCCCAATTAGTATTAAATATTAGGGTTTTCGGTATTTTTGTAAGTCTTCTCTAAAATATATTAAGTATTTAAGTATACAAGTGTGATATCCATGCTATAGTTAAGGTTCAGGTTTCAGTTACCTGCTGAACCCTGAAAAACTGTTTTGAGCAGTTTCAGAGACTCTGAGGGGCTCTCAGTTCTCTAAGGCCTGGTCTACACTACGGGTTTAGGTCAACTTTAGCAGCGTTAAACCGAATTAAGCCTGGACACGTCCACACAACGAGGCCCTTTCTTTCGACTTAAAGGGCCCTTTAAACCGGTTTCTTTACACCACCTCCGACGAGGGGATTAGCGATAAAACCGGCCTTTGCGGGTCGGAATTGGGGTAGTGTGGACGGAATTCGATGTTATTGGCCTCCGGGAGCCCCACAGTGCTTCATTGTGACCGCTCTGGACAGCGCTCTCAACTCAGAT
>NW_027053318.1:0-39000 GCF_011386835.1 Chrysemys picta bellii
TTCACCAGGAGTTGGTGGGAGGAAGGAGGGGAATGGTTAATTTCTCCTTGTTTTAAGATCCAAGGGGGTTGGATCTGTATTCACCAGGGAATTGGTGAAGGTCTCTCAAGGCTACCCGGGGAAGGAAATTAGCCTTGGGATGGTGGCAGCCAACCAGAGCTAAGCTGGTAGTTAAGCTTAGAAGTTTTCATGCAGGCCCCTACATTTGTACCCTAAAGTTCAAAGTGGGGATACAGCCTTGACATGGTGGTAGCGGTGGGATCATTTTAAACCCAAAGCCAGTGAGATTTTTTTTTTCCTTCTAGCTGCTTGAAAAGCAGAGCTGGAGATAGATGCATATCTTATCTCTCCTTGCCTGAAGGCAGAGGTGTTAACTTTTTTTAACAAGGTCCTTTGTTAAGAGAAGTGTTCAAATGAGCAAACGACAGGGTAAAAGGAATTTACAAGCTGAATTTTTTTTTCTTTTTACATCCTCGGGAGTAGCTAGTTAGAAAGTCTCTGTTAACTCAGCAGCAGCCAGAGCTGAGAGCTTCCCAGTTTCAGTCAACTGCAGAGGGGGTGACCCAGCACAAGAAAACAGGAAAATGACTACCAAAGAAGTAGCTAAAAAAATAGAACTGGCCAAACTAAAAGCAGAAGAAAATGAAAGAAAACATCAGAGACTGCTTCAATTAACAAAACTCAAGACACAGCAGAGAAAAAGAGAAGAAAAAGCCAAAGAGGAGGCCCACAAGAGAGAGATGAAGCTGAAAGAAAAAGAAATGGAGCTGAAAAAAAAAAGAGATGGAGGAGAGAGAAAAAGAAAGGAAGCATGAACTGGAAGTAGCAAAGGCTAAGCAAGCTTTCACCCCCATCCCTGTTCATGAGCCGTCCACCAGGGCCCCGTCTGTCTTACCAGAGACCCAGACAAAGGTGGTGGAACCGGATCCCCTGCCAACGACTGCAACAGCCGTAGTGAATCCAATCCCAGAGACCCAGCCAAAGCCAGTCCCAGAACCGGAACTGGCAACGCAACCAGCACCAGGACCATTGCCAGCACTGAGTCCAGCGCTTGCAAACCCGTCTACAACTCCAACGCCAGAGGGCACCAGCGAGCCTGACCTGGCGGAAGCAGCAGATAACCCTACCCAAGAGGCTCAGCCAGAGCCTGAGATACCACATAGTGCACCAGTGGACAGCGGATCACAGTCAATGGAAACAGCCCCAGCACCTGCATCACTTCCAGAGGGACCAAGCCCCAGTCCACAATCCAAGGAGGAACTGATGTCTCCAGCATCAAGGAAACAGTTCCAGGCCGAGCAGGAAGCAGATAACAGCCTTCAGAAAGCTTGGGCGGCGGCGCGGAGCACCCCACCGCCTCTCAGCTCTTCTAACCCATCCCGGTTTGTTATAGAACAAGGACTTTTATACAAGGAGACTCTTTCTGGTGGGCACCAGAAAAACTGGCATCCTCAAAGACAGTTGGTAGTTCCCACTAAGTATCGGGTAAAGCTCTTGAGCTTAGCCCACGATCATCCCAGTGGCCATTCTGGGGTGAACAGAACCAAGGACCGGTTGGGGAAGTCCTTCCACTGGGAGGGAATGGGCAAGGACGTTGCTAATTATGTCCGGTCTTGTGAGGTGTACCAACGAGTGGAAAAGCCCCAAGACCAGGTTAAAGCCCCTCTCCAGCCACTACCCATAATTAAGGTCCCATTTCAGCACGTAGCTGTGAATATTCTGGGTCCTTTTCCCAAAAAGACACCCAAAGGAAAGCAGTACGTACTGACTTTCATGGATTTTGTTACCCGATGGCCGGAAGCAGTACCCTTAAGCAACACCAGGGCTAAAAGTGTGTGCCAGGCATTAACAGACATTTTTGCCGGGGTACATTGGCCCTCCAACATCCTTGCAGATTCGGGAACTAATTTCCTGGCAGGGACCATGAAAAACCTGTGGGAAGCTCATGGGGTGAATCACTTGGTTGCCACCCCTTACCACCATAAAACCAATGGCCTGGTGGAGAGGTTTAATAAAACTTTGGGGGCCATAATATGTAAATTCATAAATGAACACTCCAATAATTGGGACCTAGTGTTGCAGCAGTTGCTTTTCGCCTACAGGGCTGTACCACATCCCACTTTAGGGTTTTCACCATTTGAACTTGTGTATGGCCGCGAGGTTAAGGGGCCATTACAGTTGGTGAAACAGCAATGGGAGGGGCTTACGCCTTCTCCAGGAACTAACATTTCTAAACTTTGTAAGCAACCTACAAAGCACCCTCCGACACTCTTTAGCCCTTGCTAAAGAAAACCTAAAAAATGCTCAGAAAGAGCAAAAGGCCTGGTATGATAAACATTCCAGAGAACGGTCCTTCAAAGTAGGAAACCAAGTCATGGTCTTAAAGGCGCTCCAGGCCCATAAAATGGAAGCGTCGTGGAAAGGACCGTTCACGGTCCAGGAGCGCCTAGGAGCTGTTAATTATCTCATAGCCTCCCCCACCTCCAACATAAAGCCCAAGGTATACCATGTTAATTCTCTTAAGCCCTTTTATTCCAAAAAATTAAACGTTTGCCAGTTTACAGCCCAGAAAACAAATAACGCAAAGTGGCCTAAAGGTGTCTATTACGAAGAAAAAAAGGATGGTGGCGTAGAAGAGGTGAACCTCTCCACGACCCTTGGACGTCTGCAGCGACAGCAGATCAAGGAGCTGTGCACAAGCTTTGCACCAATTTTCTCAGCCACTCCAAAACGGACCGAAGGGGCATACCACTCCATTGACACAGGTAATGCTCACCCAATTAGAACCCCACCCTACCGGGAGTCACCTCATGACAAAACTGCTATACAAAGGGAGATCCAGGACATACTACTGATGGGTATAATCCGCCCCTCTAATAGTGCATGGGCATCTCCAGTGGTTCTAGTTCCCAAACCAGATGGGAAAATACGCTTTTGCGTGGACTACCGTAAGTTAAATGCTGTAACTCATCCTAACAACTATCCAATGCCACGCACAGATAAGCTATTGGAAAAATTGGGACATGCCCAATTCATCTCTACTTTAGACTTAACCAAGGGGTACTGGCAAGTACCACTAGATAAACCCGCTAAAAAAAGGTCAGCCTTCGTCACCCAGGCAGGGGTGTATAAATTCAATGTACTCCCTTTCGGGTTGCAAAATGCACCCGCCACCTTCCAAAAACTTGTAGATTGTCTCCTAGCGGAATTGGAAGAATCTGCAGTTGCCTACCTCAATGATGTGGCCATTTTTTCTAATTCATGGGCAGAGCACATGGAGCACCTAAAAAAAGTCTTCAAGCGCATCCAGCAGGCAGGACTAACAGTTAAGGCTAAAAAGTGTCAAATAGGCCAAAACAGAGTAACTTACCTGGGGCACCAGGTGGGTCAAAAAACTATAAATCCCCTACTGGCCAAAGTGAATGCTATCCAAAAGTGGCCGGTTCCAAAGTCTAAAAAACAGGTCCAATCCTTCTTAGGCTTGGCTAAATATTATAGGCAATTTGTACCCCACTACAGCCAAATCGCCGCCCCGCTAACAAACCTAACCAAAAAAAACCAGCCAAATGCAGTTCAGTAAACTAATAAGTGTCAAAAGGCCTTTAACCAGCTTAAGGCAACACTCATGTCTAACCCTGTGCTAAGGGCCCCAAACTTTAACAAACCGTTCCTAGTAACCACAAATGCGTCCGAGCGAGGCGTGGAAGCAGTTTTAATGCAGGAAGAACCGAATCAAAAATTCCATCCTGTCGTGTTTCTCAGCAAAAAACTGTCTAAGAGGAAAAGCCACTGGTCAATCAGCAAAAAAGGAATGCTACGCCATTGTGTACGCGCTGAAAAACATACGCCCATACGTTTGGGAATGGCGTTTCCAACTACAAACAAACCATGCTGCACTACAGTGGCTTCATACCGCCAAGGAAAATAACAAAAAACTTCTTCGGTGAAGTTTAGCTCTCCAAAATTTTAATTTTAAAATACAACACATTTCTGAAGCTTCTAACCAAGTGGTTGATGCACTCTCCCAGAAAAGTTTCCCAAAGTAAACTGGTTAAGAATTGTTCTTGAAATAAAACATATTGTTAGTTTTTATATAATCAGTAGTATGTCTAAAGGTACATGTGTCTTATTAACTCTGTTTTCTCCTAAAACTCCAGGAAGAAATCACAGCCAGTGTGGAACTGAACGTACAACACTATCTGTGATTTGGGGGGCGTGTCATAACTATAAAGGGAAGGGTAACAGCTGTCCTGTGTACAGTACTATAAAATGCCTCCTGGCCAGAGACTCCAAAATCCTTTTCCCTGTAAAGGGTTAAGAAGCTCAGGTAACCTGGCTGGCATCTGACCTAGAGGACCAATAAGGGGACAAGATACTTTCAAATCTTGGGGGGGCGGGAGGGAGAAGGCTTTTGTTTGTGTTCTTTGTTTTGGTTGTGCGTTCGCTCTCGGGACTGAGAGGGACCAGACATCAATCCAGGTTCTCCACATCTTTCTAAACAGGTCTCTCCTATTTCAAACTTCTAAGTAAATAGCCAGGCAAGGCGTGTTAGTTTTCCTTTGTTTTCTCAACTTGTAAATGTACCTTTTACTAGAGTGTTTATCTTTGTTTGCTGTACTTTGAACCTAAAACTAAAGGGGAGTCCTCTGAGCTCTTTAAGTTTAATTACCCTGTAAGGTTATTTCCATACTGATTTTACAAAAATAATTTTTACCTTTTTCTTTAATTAAAAACCTTCTTTTTAAAAACCTAATTATTTTTTTCCTTGTTTTAAATCCAAGGGGGTTGGATCTGTATTCACCAGGAGTTGGTGGGAGAAAGAAGGGGGGATGGTTAATTTCTCCTTCTTTTAAAATCCCAGGGGGGTTGGAACTGTATTCACCAAAAGTTGGTGGGAGAAAGGAGGGGAATGGTTACTTTCTCCTTGTTTTAAGATCCAAGGGGTTTGGATCTGTATTCACCAGGGAATTGGTGAAGGTCTCTCAAGGCTACCCAGGGAAGGAAATTAGCCTTGGAATGGTGGCAGCGAACCAGAGCTAAGCTGGTAGTTAAGCTTAAAAGTTTTCATGCAGGCCCCTACATTTGTACCCTAAAGTTCAAAGTGGGAATACAGCCTTAACAACCTGTCAGAGACTCAAACGCCCCGAGGAATCAGGGGGAATTCAGGGCACCTGGAACCAGCAGCATTTCCACTCAGCACCTGCCCACCACTGAGGGATGAATTCACCTCCTGAACCCCAGAATGGAGTCTTCTTGTCCTTTCTAGTAACCTCCAGTGCCAACCCGCCTCCATGTAGGGTGAGCTCCTGCTACCTCCCCCTCAGTGCCCTTGACAGCTGTTCCACCTCCAAACCACAGCTCAAGTTATTAGTACCTTTGGACACAGACTGGCTAACCTAGTGAGGAGGGCTTTAAACTAGGTTCGACGGGGACAGGTGAGCAAAGCCCACAGGTAAGTGGGGAACATGGAGACCGGGGAGATGGGTCAAAAATGAGAGGGAGTGTGGGCTATATTGTCAGAGGGAAAGGAGGGTCAGGACAAAACTGGGAGGAAAGATCAAACCAGTATCTTAGATGCCTATATACAAATGCGAGAAGTATGGGCAATAAGCAGGAAGAACTGGAAGTGCTAATAAATAAATACAACTATGACATTGTTGGCATCACTGAAACTTGGTGGGATAATACACATGATTGGAATGTTGGTGTGGATGGGTACAGCTTGCTCAGGAAGGATAGACAGGGGAAAAAGGGAGGAGGTGTTGCCTTGTATATAAAAATGTACACACTTCAACTATCTGGATATATGTTGGGAAAATAACACAGCGGGGCACAGACTATCCAACAAATTCCTGGACTGCATTGGAGACAACTTTTTATTTCAGAAGGTTGAAAAAGCTACTAGGGGGGAAGCTGTTCTAGACTTGATTTTAACAAATAGGGAGGAACTCGTTGAGAATTTGAAAGTAGAAGGCAGCCTGGGTGAAAGTGAGCATGAAATCATAGAGTTTGCAATTCTAAGGAAGGGTAGAAGGGAGAACAGCAAAATAGAGACAATGGATTTCAGGAAGGCAGATTTTGGTAAGCTCAGAGAGCTGATAGGTAAGGTCCCATGGGAATCAAGACTGAGGGGAAAAACAACTGAGGAGAGTTGGCAGTTTTTCAAAGGGACACTATTAAGGGCCCAAAAGCAAGCTATTCCGCTGGTTAGGAAAGATAGAAAATGTGGCAAAAGACCACCTTGGCTTAACCATGAGATCTTGCATGATCTAAAAAATAAAAAGGAGTCATATAAAAAATGGAAACTGGGACAGATTACAAAGGATGAATATAAGCAAACAACACAGGAATGCAGGGGCAAGATTAGAAAGGCAAAGGCACAAAATGAGCTCAAACTAGCTACGGGAATAAAGGGAAACAAGAAGACTTTTTATCAATACATTAGAAGCAAGAGGAAGACCAAAGACAGGGTAGGCCCACTGCTTAGTGAAGAGGGAGAAATAGTAACAGGAAACTTGGAAATGGCGGAGATGCTTAATGACTTCTTTGTTTCGGTCTTCACCGAGAAGTCTGAAGGAATGCCTAACCTAGTGAATGCTAATGGAAAGGGGGTAGGTTTAGCAGATAAAATAAAAAAAGAACAAGTTAAAAATCACTTAGAAAAGTTAGATGCCTGCAAGTCACCCGGGCCTGATGAAATGCATCCTAGAATACTCAAGGAGCTAATAGAGGAGGTATCTGAGCCTCTAGCTATTATCTTTGGAAAATCATGGGAGACGGGAGAGATTCCAGAAGACTGGAAAAGGGCAAATATAGTGCCCATCTATAAAAAGGGAAATAAAAACAACCCAGGAAACTACAGACCAGTGAGTTTAACTTCGGTGCCAGGGAAGATAATGGAGCAAGTAATTAAGGAAATCATCTGCAAACACTTGGAAGGTGGTAAGATGATAGGGAACAGCCAGCATGGATTTGTGAAGAATAAATCATGTCAAACCAATCTGATAGCTTTCTTTGATAGGATAACGAGCCTTGTGGATAAGGGTGAGGCTGTGGATGTGGTATACCTAGACTTTAGTAAGGCATTTGATACGGTCTCGCATGATATTCTTATTGATAAACTAGGCAAATACAATTTAGATGGGGCTACTATAAGGTGGGTGCATAACTGGCTGGATAACCGTACTCAGAGAGTTGTTATTAATAGTTCCCAATCCTGCTGGAAAGGCATAACGAGTGGGGTATCGCAGGGGTCTGTTTTGGGACCGGCGCTGTTCAATATCTTCATCAACGACTTAGATATTGGCATAGAAAGTACGCTTATTAAGTTTGCGGATGATACCAAACTGGGAGGGATTGCAACTGCTTTGGAGGACAGGGTCATAATTCAAAATGATCTGGACAAATTGGAGAAATGGTCTGAGTTAAACAGGATGAAGTTTAACAAAGACAAATGCAAAGTGCTCCACTTAGGAAGGAACAATCAGTTTCACACATACAGAATGGGAAGAGACTGTCTAGGAAGGAGTACGGCAGAAAGGGATCTAGGGGTTATAGTGGACCACAAGCTAAATATGAGTCAACAGTGTGATGCTGTTGCAAAAAAAGCAAACCTGATTCTGGGATGTATTAACAGGTGTGTTGTGAGCAAGACACGAGAAGTCATTCTTCCGCTCTACTCTGCTCTGGTTAGGCCTCAGCTGGAGTATTGTGTCCAGTTCTGGGCACCGCATTTTAAAAAAGATGTGGAGAAATTGGAAAGGGTCCAGAGAAGAGCAACAAGAATGATTAAAGGTCTTGAGAACATGACCTATGAAGGAAGGCTGAAAGAATTGGCTTTGTTTAGTTTGGAAAAGAGAAGACTGAGAGGAGACATGATAGCAGTTTTCAGGTATTTAAAAGGGTGTCATAAGGAGGAGGGAGAAAACTTGTTCACCTTAGCCTCTAAGGATAGAACCAGAAGCAATGGGTTTAAACTGTAGCAAGGGAGGTCTAGGTTGGACATTAGGAAAAAGTTCCTAACTGTCAGGGTGGTTAAACACTGGAATAAATTGCCGAGGGAGGTTGTGGAACCCCAGAACCCCGACCAGGGGTATTCTATCTGCTACCCAAGATCCATAAACCCGGAAACCCTGGACGCCCCATCATCTCAGGCATTGGCACTCTGACGGCAGGATTATCTGGCTATTTGGCCTCTCTCCTCAGGCCCTATGCTACCAGCACTCCCAGCTATCTTCAAGACACCACCAACTTCCTGAGGAAACTACAATGCATTGATGTTCTTCCTGGAAACACCATCCTGGCCACCATGGATGTAGAAGCACTTTATACCAATATTCCACATGAGGATGGACTACAAGCTGTCAGGAACAGTATCCCTGATGAGGCCACAGCAAGCCTGGTGGCTGAGCTTTGTGACTTTGTCCTCACCCACAACCACTTCAGATTTGGGGACAACTTATACCTTCAAGTCAGTGGCACTGCTATGGGTACTCGCATGGCCCCACAGTATGCCAACATTTTTATGGCTGACTTAGAACAACGCTTCCTCAGCTCTCGTCCCCTAGTGCCCCTCCTCTACTTGCGCTACATTGACGACATCTTCATCATATGGACCCACGGAAAGGAGGCCCTTGAAGAATTCCACCTGGACTTCAACAATTTCCACCCCACCATCAACCTCAGCCTGGACCAGTCCACACAAGAGATCCACTTCCTGGACACTACAGTACAAATAAGTGATGGTCACATAAACACCACCCTATACCGGAAACCTACTGACCGCTATACGTACCTACATGCCTCCAGCTTCCATCCAAGACACATCACACGATCCATTGTCTACAGCCAAGCCCTAAGATACAACCGAATTTGCTCCAACCCCTCAGACAGAGACAAACACCTACAAGATCTTTATCAAGCATTCGTAAAACTACAATACCCACCTGGGGAAGTGAGGAAACAGATTGACAGAGCAAGATGGGTACCCAGAAATCACCTACTACAGGACAGGCCCAACAAGGACAATAACAGAACACCACTGGCCATCACATACAGCCCCCAGCTAAAACCTCTCCAGCGCATTATCCACGATCTACAACCTATCCTGGAAAATGATCCCTCACTCTCACAGACCTTGGGAGGCAGGCCAGTCCTCGCTTACAGACAACCCCCCAACCTGAAGCAAATACTCACCAGCAACTACACACCACACCACAGAAACACCAACCCAGGAACCTATCCCCGTAGCAAACCTCGTTGCCTACTCTGTCCCCATATCTACTCTGGCAACAGCATCAGAGGACCCAACCACATCAGCCACACCATCAGGGGCTCATTCACCTGCACATCCACTAATGTCATATATGCCATCATGTGCCAGCAATGCCCCTCTCCCATGTACATTGGCCAAACCGGACAGTCCCTCCGCAAAAGAATAAATGGACACAAATCGGACATCAGGAGTGGTAACATACATAAGCCAGTAAGTGAACACTTCAATCTCCCTGGTCATTCTATTACAGATTTAAAAGTCACTATCATTGAACAAAAAAACTTCAGAAACAGACTTCAAAGAGAAACAGCAGAACTAAAATTCATTTGCAAATTCAACACCATTAATCTGGGCTTGAATAGGGACTGGGAGTGGCTGGCTCACTACAGAAGCAGCTTTTCCTCTCCTGGAATTGACACCTCCTCATCTATTATTGGGAGTGGACTACATCCATCTTGATTTTTGAATTGGCCCTGTCAACACTGGTTCTCCACTTGTGAAGTAACTCCCTGCTCTCCATGTGTCAGTATATAATGCCTGCATCTGTAACTTTCACTCTATGCATCCGAAGAAGTGAGGTTTTTACTCACGAAAGCTTATGCCCAAATAAATCTGTTAGTCTTTAAGGTGCCACCAGACTCCTTGTTATTTTCCTAATATCCCCAGTGATTCTACGGGACAAAATCCCAGGGAGGGAATAAAATTCTGCCACCTTAAACTAGTGTTTTCCATGCCTAGAATTCAGATGGCACCAGGTGGATCAGACTGAACAGGTTACAAACCTCTCCGAGGCACTTACTTTCTCAACAGGGACTTCTGTTTTCTAGTAAAATGGGTAAAAGGAAAGGAGAAAACTCGAAAGAGGCTCCTGCTCGAACACACATACGTGAACCCTAATACTCTCTCAGTCCTCAAAGAGAGCTCGAGAAGGAGACTTGCTGAAGCAAAGCCACAGGGGTCTCTGAGGTTTCCCTGGCCCTGCGCCCCTGTTTTGCCTGGCTGATGTGAGCATCTCTCTCTGAGGTCACCACCTCCCTAACAACTTTGACCAATAGGCTGAGCTCCTGCAAAAGGCCTTTGTGATGTCACTGCCACACCCACCCATCCCCTGAAGTGCTAACATCCTGCTGCTGGCCTGACACTTTGAAGGTCTGAGCTACTCTCTGTGGATCACCCCACTCAATGCGTCTTCATTCTAGGAAGGAAGCCGGTTAGAGAGTAAAACATTAGAGCCTGCTCCCAATGCTACACTCAGTGTTTCCAAAATTAGTAGACTTTATGGCCACAAGAGACCTTTAGACCATCTCATCTAAGCCACTGCATATCATAGGCTTCCTGTATAGTACAATAGTTACTTTTTGGGCACACACATTCCAGAAAGGCATCTAGTCTTCATTCAATGACATCAAGAGATGGAGAATCCACCACTTTCCCTTTTAGTGAGTGCCAGGGGACTCCATTTCCCCTTCCACTAGCTCCCCCATTTACAGTGAGCCAGAGCAGTACCTGCAGCAGGGAGCGGGAGTTGCTGAAGGCCTCAGAGGCACAGCCCCAGCAGTGTCTCAGGCACCTGGCCCAAGTGACGGATGATGCGGAGCTGGTGCAGAACTTTGGCGGTGACGTCCTCCTGCTGCAAGGGAACGAGAACCTGTCAGAGACCCAAACGCCCCGAGGAATGAGAGGAAATTAAGGCCACCTGGAACCAGCAGTATTTCCAATCAGCACCTGCCCACCACTGAGGGATGAATTCACCTCCTGAACTCCAGAATGGAGTCTTCTTGTCCTTTCTAGTAACCTCCAGTGCCAACCCCCCTCCTTCTAGGGTGAGCTCCTGCTACCTCCCCCTCAGTGCCCTTGACAGCTGTTCCACCTCCAAACCACACCTCAAGTTATCAGAACCCTCTTCTCCACCCCCACGCAGGTTGGGCAGGGAGGCGACTCTAGCAGGGGGGGGCAGGAGGGATTCTGGCAAGAGTGAAGTAGGTTTCAGGGAGGTTGAGATCTTGCCCCAAGTCATCCCAGACACTAATGCGAAGCCACAGGATGGCAGCATCTAGTGTCAGTGGAGTCCAAGCACTATTTCAACCCCACAGTTTTGGATCAACTTCCCACAAGGGGAGGTGAAGAGCACCCCCAGCAACACACACACACACACACACACCACTCCTGGTGGTGGGAGGGGAACAGGAGAAAGGACAAAAGAAGTAAGAGATGAAGAGAAAGGAAGGAGGGATGGAGGAAAAGGTAAAACGAAAAGGACAAACCCTAATGTCCCCAGTGATTCCACGGGACAAAATCCCAGGTGGACTATAAAATTCTGCAACCTTGAACTAGTGTTTTCCATGCCTAGAATTCAGCTGGCACCAGATGGATCAGACTGAGCAGCTTCCAAAACCTCTTGGAGGCTCTTACCTTCTAAATAGGGACGTCTGTATTCTAGTAAAATCAGTAAAAGGAAAGGAGACAACTCGAAAGAGGCTCCTGCTCGCACTCACATTCATCAACCCTAATACTCTCTCAGTCCTCAAAGAGAGACCTCGAGAAGGAGACTTGCTCAAGCAAAGCCACAGGGGTCTCTGAGGTTTCCCTGGCCTTGCAACACTGTCCTGCCTGGATGATGTCAGCATCTCTCTCTGAGGTCACCACCTGCCTAACACCTTTGACCAATAGGCTGACGTCCTGCAAAAGGCCTTTGTGATGTCACTGCCACACACACCCATCCCCGGAAGTGCTAATGTCCTGCTGCTGGCCTGACACTTTGAAGGTTTGAGCTACTCTCTGTCCATCACCCCACTCAATGCGTCTTCATTCTAGGAAGCAAGCCGGCTAGACAGTAAAACATCAGAGGCTGCTCCCAACGCTACACTCAGTTTTAAGAAAATTAGGAGACTTTATGGCCAGAAGAGAAATTTAGAGCATCTCATCTAACCCCTTGCATATCATGGGCTTCCTGTATAGCACAACAGTTACTTTTTTGAAAAACACATTCCAGAAAGTCATCTAGTCTTCATTCAATGACATCAAGACATGGAGAATCCACCACTTTCCCTTTTAGTGAGTGCCAGGGGGCTCCATTTCCCTTTCCACTAGCTCCCCATTTACAGTGAGCCAGAGCAGTACCTTAAGCAGGGAGGGATGAATTCACCTACTGAACCACAGAATGGAGTCGTCTTCTCCTTTCTAGTAACCTCCAGTGCCAACCCCCCTCCTTCTAGGGTGAGCTCCTCCTACCTCCCCCTCAGTGCCCTTGACAGCTCTTCCACCTCCAAACCACACCTCAAGTTATCAGAACACAATTCTCCACCCGCACACAGGTTGGGCAGGGAGGCGGCTCTAGAAGGGGGGGCAGGAGGGATTCTGGCAGCAGTGAAGTGGGTTGTGGGGAGGTTGAGATCTTGCCCCAAGTCATCCCAGAAACTAATGATAAGCCACACGATGGCAGCATCTAGTGTCAGTGGAGTCCAAGCACTATTGCAACCCCACAGTTTTCGATCAATTTTCCACAACGGGAGGTGAAGAGCACCCCCAGCAACACACACACACACCTGCAGTGTCTCAGGCAGCTGGCGCAAGTGCCAGATGATGCGGAGCTAGTGCATCACTTTGGCGGTGACGTCCTCCTGCTGCAAGGGAACGAAAACGTGTCAGAGACTCAAACGCCCCGAGGAATCAGGGGGAATTAAGGCCAACTGGAACCAGCAGTATTTCCACTCAGCAACTGCCCACCACTGAGGGATGAATTCACCTCCTGAAGCCCAGAATGGAGTCTTTTGTCCTTTCTAGTAACCTACAGTGCCAAGCCCCCTCCTTGTAGGGTGAGCTCCTGCTACCTCCCCATCAGTGCCCTTGACAGCTGTTCCACCTCCAAATCACAGCTCAAGTTATCAGAATCCTCTTCTCCACCCCCACCCAGGTTGGGCAGGGAGGCAGCTCTAGCAGGCGGGGCAGGAGGGATTCTGGCAGCAGTGAAGTGGGTTGCGGGGAGGTTGAGATCTTGCCCCAAGTCATCCCAGACACTAATGCTAAGCCACAGGATGGCAGCATCTAGTGTCAGTGGAGTCGAAGTACTATTTCAACCCCACAGTTTTGCATGAACTCCCCACAAGGGGAGGTGAAGAGCACCCCCAGCAACAAACACACACACACACACACACACACACACACCGCTCCTGGTGGTGGGAGGGGAACAGGAGAAAGGACAAAAGAAGTAAGAGATGAAAGGAAAGGAAGGAGGGATGGAGGAAAACTTAAAATGAAAAGGACAAATCCTAATGTCCCCAGTGATTCCACGGGACAAAGTCCCAGGTGGGCTATAAAATTCTGCCACCTTGAACTAATGTTTTCGATGCCTAGAATGCAGATGGCACCAGGTGGATCAGACTGAAGAGGTTACAAACCTCTCCGAGGCTCTTACTTTCTCAACAGGGATGCCTGTTTTCTAGTAAAATCAGTAAAAGGAAAGGAGAAAACTCGAAAGAGGCTCCTGCACGCACTTAAATACGTGAACGCTCTCTCAGTCCTCAAAGAGAGACCTCGAGAAGGAGACTTGCTGAAGCAAAGCCACAGGGTCTCTGAGGTTTCCCTGGCCCTGTGCTCCTGTCCTGTCAGGCTGATGTCAGCATCTCTCTCTGAGGTCACCACCTCCCTAACACATTTGACCAATAGGCTGACATCCTGCAAAAGGCCTTTGTGATGTCACTGCCACACCCAACCAATGCTAATGTCCTGTTGCTGGCCTGAGACTTTGAAGGTTTGAGGTTGTCATAACTATAAAGGGAAGGATAACAGCTGTCCTGTGTACAGTACTATAAAATCCCTCCTGGCCAGAGACTCCAAAATCCTTTTCCCTGTAAAGGGTTAAGAAGCTCAGGTAACCTGGCTGGCATCTGACCTAAAGGACCAATAAGGGGACAAGATACTTTCAAATCTTGGGGAGGGGAAGGCTTTTGTTTCTGTTCTTTGTTTGTGTGGGTGTTCGCCCTCGGGACTGAGAGGGACCAGACATCAATCCAGGTTCTCCACATCTTTCTAAACAAGTCTCTCCTATTTCAAACAAGGCGTGTTAGTTTTCCTTTGTTTTCTCAACTTGTAAATGTACCTTTTACTAGAGTGTTTATCTTTGTTTGCTGTACTTTGAACCTAAGACTAGAGGGGAGTCCTCTGAGCTCTTTAAGTTTGATTACCCTGTAAGGTTAATTTCCATACTGATTTTACAGAGATGATTTTTACCTTTTTCTTTAATTAAAAGCCTTATTTTTAAGAACCTGATTGATTTTTTCTTGTTTTAAGATCCAAGGAGTTTGGATCTTGATTCACCAGGAGTTGGTGGGAGGAAGGAGGGGAATGGTTAATTTCTCCTCCTTTTAGATCCAAGGGGGTTGGATCTGTATTCACCAGAAGTTGGTGGGAGGAGGGAGGGGGGATGGTTAATTTCTCCTTGTTTTAAGATCCAAGGGGTTTGGATCTGTATTCACCAGGGAATTGGTGAAAGGTTTCTCAAGGCTACCCAGGGGAGGAAATTAGCCTTGGGATGGTGGTTAAGCTTAGAAGTTTTCATGCAGGCCCCTACATTTGTATCCTAAACTTCAAAGTGGGGATACAGCCTTGACACAGGTACTCTCTGTGGATCACCCTACTCAATGCGTCTTCATTCTAGGAAGCAAGCCGGCTAGACAGTAAAACATCAGAGGCTGCTCCCAATACTACACTCAGTGTTTCCAAAATTTGTAGACTTTATGGCCACAAGAGACCTTTAGAGCATCTCATCTAAGCCCCTGCATATCATAGGCCTCCTGTATAGTACAATAGTTACTTTTCGGGCACACACATTCCAGAAAGGCATCTAGTCTTCACTCAATGACATCAAGAGATGGAGAATCCACCACTTTCCCTTTTAGTGAGTGCCAGGGGGCTCCATTTCCCCTTCCACTAGCTCGACATTTACAGGGAGACAGAGCAGTACCTGCAGCAGGGAGCGGGAGTTGCTGAAGGCCTCAGAGGCGCAGCCTCTGCAGTGTCTCAGGCACCTGGCGCAAGTGGCGGATGATGCGGGTGCATCACTTTGGCCGTGACGTCCTCCTCCTGCAAGGGAACGAGAACCTGTCAGAGACTCAAACGCCCCGAGGAATCTGGGGGATTTAAGGGCACCTGGAACCAGCAGTATTTCCACTCAGCACCTGAACACCACTGAGAGATGAATTCACCTCCTGAACCCCAGAATGGAGTCTTCTTGTCCTTTCTAGTAACCTCCAGTGCCAACCCCGCTCCTTCTGGGGTGAGCTCCTGCTACCTCCCCCTCAGTGCCCTTGACAGCTGTTCCACCTCCAAACCACACCTCAAGTTATCAGAACCCTCTTCTCCACCCCCACCCAGGTTGGGCAGGGAGGTGGCTCTAGCAGGGGGGGCAGGAGGTATTCTGGCAGCAGTGAAGTGGGTTGCGGGGAGGTTGAGATCTTGCCCCAAGTCATCCCAGACACTAATGCTAAGCCACAGGATGGCAGCATTTGTGTCAGTGGACTCCAAGCACTATTTCAACCCCACAGTTTTGGATTAACTTCCCAAAAGGGGAGGTGAAGAGCACCCCCAGCAACACACACGCACACACTAATCCTAATGTCCTGCTGCTGGCCTGACATTTTGAAGGTTTGAGCTACTCTCTGTGGATCAACCCACTTAATGCGTCTTCATTCTAGGAAGCAAGCCGGCTAGACAGTAAAACATCAGAGGCTGCTCCCAATGCTACACTCAGTGTTTCCAAAATTAGGAGACTTTATGTCCACAAGAGACCTTTAGAGCATCTCATCTAACTCCCTGCATATTACAGGCTTCCTGTATCGTACAATAGTTACTTTTTGGGCACACACATTCCAGAAAGGCATCTAGTCTTCATTCAATGACATCAAGAAATGGAGAATCCACCACTTTCCCTTTTAGTGAGTGCCAGGGGGCTCCATTTCCCCTTCATCCCAGCCAGGGCTTTGTCAAGCCGGGCCTTAAAAACCTCCAAGGAAGGAGACTCCACCACCTCCCTAGGTAACGCATTCCAGTCTTTCACCACCCTCCTAGTGAAATAGTTTTTCTTAATATCCAACCTGGACCTCCCGCACTGCAACTTGAGACCATTGCTCCTTGTACTGTCATCTGCCACCACTGGGAACAGCCAAGCTCCATCCTCTTTGGAACCCCCCTTCAGGTAGTTGAAGGCTGCTATCAAATCCCCTTTCATTCTTCTCTTCTGGAGACTAAACAATCCCAGTTCCCTCAGCCTCTTCTCATAACTCATGTGCTCCAGACCCCTAATCATTTTTGTTGCCCTCCGTTGGACTCTTTCCGAGACTAAAACGCCCCGAGGAATCAGGGGGAATTAAGGCCACCTGGAACCAGCAGTATCTCCACCCAGCACCTGCCCACCACTCAGGGATGAATTCACCTCCTGAACCCCAGAATGGAGTCGTCTTCTCCTTTTTAGTAACCTCCAGTGCAAACCCCCCTCCTTGAGGGATGAGCTCCTGCTACCTCCCCCTCAGTGCCCTTGACAGCTGTTCCACCTCCAAACCACACCTCAAGTTATCAGAACCCTCTTCTCCACCCCCACCCAGGTTGGGCAGAGAGGCGGATCTAGGAGGGGGAGCAGGAGGGATTCTGCCAGCAGTGAAGTGCGTTGCGGGGAGGTTGAGATCTTGCCCCAAAGTCATCCCAGACACTAATGCTAAGCCACAGGATGGCAGCATCTAGTGTCAGTGGACTCCAAGCACTATTTCAACCCCAGAGTTTTGGATTAACTTCCCAAAAGGGGAGGTGAAGAGCACCCCCAGCAACACACACGCACACACTAATCCTAATGTTCTGCTGCTGGCCTGACACTTTGAAGGTTTGAGCTACTCTCTGTGGATCAACCCACTTAATGCGTCTTCATTCTAGGAAGCAAGCCGGCTAGACAGTAAAACATCAGAGGCTGCTCCCAATGCTACACTCAGTGTTTCCAAAATTAGGAGACTTTATGTCCACAAGAGACCTTTAGAGCATCTCATCTAACGCCCTGCATATTACAGGCTTCCTGTATCGTACAATAGTTACTTTTTGGGCACACACATTCCAGAAAGGCATCTAGTCTTCATTCAATGACATCAAGAAATGGAGAATCCACCACTCTCCCTTTTAGTGAGTGCCAGGGGGCTCCATTTCCCCTTCATCCCAGCCAGGGCTTTGTCAAGCCGGGCCTTAAAAACCTCCAAGGAAGGAGACTCCACCACCTCCCTAGGTAACGCATTCCAGTCTTTCACCACCCTCCTAGTGAAATAGTTTTTCTTAATATCCAACCTGGACCTCCCGCACTGCAACTTGAGACCATTGCTCCTTGTACTGTCATCTGCCACCACTGGGAACAGCCAAGCTCCATCCTCTTTGGAACCCCCCTTCAGGTAGTTGAAGGCTGCTATCAAATCCCCTTTCATTCTTCTCTTCTGGAGACTAAACAATCCCAGTTCCCTCAGCCTCTCCTCATAACTCATGTGCTCCAGACCCCTAATCATTTTTGTTGCCCTCCGTTCGACTCTTTCCGAGACTAAAACGCCCCGAGGAATCAGGGGGAATTAAGGCCACCTGGAACCAGCAGTATCTCCACCCAGCACCTGCCCACCACTCAGGGATGAATTCACCTCCTGAACCCCAGAATGGAGTCGTCTTCTCCTTTTTAGTAACCTCCAGTGCAAACCCCCCTCCTTGAGGGATGAGCTCCTGCTACCTCCCCCTCAGTGCCCTTGACAGCTGTTCCACCTCCAAACCACACCTCAAGTTATCAGAACCCTCTTCTCCACCCCCACCCAGGTTGGGCAGAGAGGCGGATCTAGGAGGGGGCGCCAGCAGTGAAGTGCGTTGCGGGGAGGTTGAGATCTTGCCCCAAAGTCATCCCAGACACTAATGCTAAGCCACACGATGGCAGCATCTAGTGTCCGTGGAGTCAAAGCACTATTTCAACCCCACAGTTTTGGATCAACTTACCACAAGGGGAGGTGAAGAGCACCCCTACCAACACACACACACACACACACACCATTCCTTGTGGTGGGAGAGGAACAGGAGAAAGGACAAAAGAAGTAAGAGATGAAGAGAAAGGAAGGAGGGATGGAGGAAAAGGTAAAATGAAAAGGACAAACCCTAATGTCCCCAGTGATTCCACAGGACAAAATCCCAGGTGGGCTATAAAATTCTGCCACCTTGAAATAGTCTTATACATGCCTAGAATTCAGCTGGCACCAGATGGATCAGACTGAGCAGCTTCCAAAACCTCTCCGAGGCTCTAACTTTCTGAACAGGGACATCTGGTTTCTAGTAAAACCAGTAAAAGGAAAGGAGAAAACTCGAAAGAAGTTCCTCCTCGCACTCACCTAGGTGAACCCTAATAGTCTCTCAAAGAGAGACCTTGAGAAGGAGAATTGCTGAAGCTAAGCCACAGGGGTCTACGAGGTTTTCCTGGTTCTGCGACCCTATCCTGCCTGGCTGATGTCAGCATCTCTCTCTGAGGTCACCACCTCCCTAACACCTTTGACCAATAGGCTGAGATCCTGCAAAAGGCCTTTGTGATGTCACTGCCACACCCACCCATCCCCTGAAGTGCTATTGTCCTACCGCTCACCAGACACTTTCAAGGTCTGAGCTACTCCCTGTGGATCACGCCACTCAATGCCTGTTCATTCTAGGAAGCAAGCCGGCTAGACAGTAAAACATCAGAGGCTGTTCCCAACGCTACACTCAGTTTTAAAAAAATTAGTAGACTTTATGGCCAGAAGAGACCTTTAGAGCATCTCATCTAACCCCCTGCATATCATGGGCTTCCTGTATAGCACAACAGTTACTTTTTTGGAAAACACATTCCAGAAAGGCATCTAGTCTTCATTCATTGACATCAAGAGATAGAGAATCCACCACTTTCCCTTTTAGTGAGTGCCAGGGGGCTCCATTTCCCCTTCCACTAGCTCCCCATTTACAGTGAGACAGAGCAGTACCTGCAGCAGGGAGCGGGAGTTGCTGATGGCCTCAGAGGCACAACCCCTGCAGTGTCTCAGGCACCTGGCGCAAGTGCCGGATGATGCGGAGCTGGTGCATCACTTTTGGCCGTGACGTCCTCCACCTGCAAGGGAACGAGAACCTGTCAGAGACTCAAACGCCCCGAGGAATCAGCGGGAATTAAGGGCACCTGGAACCAGCACTACTTCCACCCATCACCTGCCCACCACTGAGGGATAAATTCACCTCCTGAACCCCAGAATGGAGTCTTCTTGTCCTTTCTAGTAACCTCCAGTGCCAACCCCGCTCCTTCTGGGGTGAGCTCCTGCTACCTCCCCCTCAGTGCCCTTGACAGCTGTTCCACCTCCAAACCACACCTCAAGTTATCAGAACCCTCTTCTCCACCCCCACCCAGGTTGGGCAGGGAGGTGGCTCTAGCAGGGGGGGCAGGAGGGATTCTGGCAGCAGTGAAGTGGGTTGCGGGGAGGTTGAGATCTTGCCCCAAGTCATCCCAGACACTAATGCTAAGCCACAGGATGGCAGCATCTAGTGTCAGTGGAGTCCAAGCACTATTTCAACCCCACAGTTTTGGATTGACTTCCCAAAAGGGGAGGTGAAGAGCACCCCCAGCAACACACACGCACACACTAATCCTAATGTCCTGCTGCTGGCCTGACACTTTGAAGGTTTGAGCTACTCTCTGTGGATCAACCCACTTAATGCGTCTTCATTCTAGGAAGCAAGCCGGCTAGACAGTAAAACATCAGAGGCTGCTCCCAATGCTACACTCAGTGTTTCCAAAATTAGGAGACTTTATGTCCACAAGAGACCTTTAGAGCATCTCATCTAACGCCCTGCATATTACAGGCTTCCTGTATCGTACAATAGTTACTTTTTGGGCACACACATTCCAGAAAGGCATCTAGTCTTCATTCAATGACATCAAGAAATGGAGAATCCACCACTTTCCCTTTTAGTGAGTGCCAGGGGGCTCCATTTCCCCTTCATCCCAGCCAGGGCTTTGTCAAGCCGGGCCTTAAAAACCTCCAAGGAAGGAGACTCCACCACCTCCCTAGGTAACGCATTCCAGTCTTTCACCACCCTCCTAGTGAAATAGTTTTTCTTAATATCCAACCTGGACCTCCCTCACTGCAACTTGAGACCATTGCTCCTTGTACTGTCATCTGTTCCACCTCCAAACCACAGCTCAAGTTATCAGAACACTCTTCTCCACCCCCACCCAGGTTGGCCAGGGAGGCGGCTCTAGCCGGGGGGGCAGGAGGGATTCTGCCAGCAGTGAAGTGGGTTCCGGGTAGGTTGAGATCTTGCCCCAAGTCATCCCAGACACCAATGCTAATCCACACGATGGCAGCATCTAGTGTCAGTGGAGTCCAAGCACTATTTTAACCACACAGGTTTGGATGAACTCCCCACAAGGGGAGGTGAAGAGCACCCCAAGCAACACACACACACACACAAACCACTCCTGGTGGTGGGAGGGGAACAGGAGAAAGGACAAAAGAAGTAAGAGATGAACAGAAAGGAAGGAAGGAGGGAGGAAAAGGTAAAACGAAAAGGACAAACACTAATGTCCCCAGTGATTCTACGGGACAAAATCACAGGGAGGGAATAAAATTCTGCCACCTTGAACTAGTGTTTTCCATGCCTAGAATTCAGCTGGCACCAGGTGGATCAGACTGAACAGGATACAAACCTCTCCGAGTCACTTACTTTCCTCAAAGAGAGACCTCAAGGAGGAGACTTGCTGAAGCAAAGCAACAGGGGTCTCTGAGGTTTCCCTGGCCCTCATGTCAGCATCTCTCTCTGATGTCAGCATCTCTCTCTGAGGTCACCACCTCCCTAACACATTTGACCAATAAGCTGAGGTCCTGCAAAAGGCTTTTGTGATGTCACTGCCACACCCACCCATCCTCTGAAGTGCTAATGTCCTGATTCTGGCCTGACACTTTGAAGGTTTGAGCTACTCTCTGTGGATCACCCCACTCAATGCGCCCTCATTCTAGGAAGCAAGCCGGCTAGACAGTAAAACATCAGAGGCTGCTCCCAATGCTACACTCAGAGTTTCCAAAATTAGTTGACTTTATGGTCAGAAGAGACCTTTAGAGTATCTAGTCTAACCCCCTGCATATCATAGGCTTCCTCTATAGTACAATAGTTACTTTTTGGGCACACACATTCCAGAAAGGCATCTAGTTTCATTCAATGACATCAAGAGATGGAGAATCCACCACTTTCCCTTTTAGTGAATGCCAGGGGGCTCCATTTCCCCTTCCACTAGCTCCCCATTTACAATCAGCCAGAGCAGTACCTGCAGCAGGGAGCGGGAGTTCCTGAAGGCCTCAGAGGCGCAGCCCCTGCAGTGTCTCATGCACCTGGCGCAAGTGCCGGATGATGCGGAGCTGGTGCATCACTCTGGCCATGACGTCCTCCTGCTGCAAGGGAACGAAAACCTGTCAGAGAATCAAACGCTCCGAGGAATCAGGAGGAATTAAGGGCAAATGGAACCAGCAGTATTTCCACCCAGCACCTGCCCACCACTGAGGGATGAATTCACCTCCTCAACCCCAGAATGGAGTCTTCTCCTTTCTAGTAACCTCCAGTGTCCACCCCCCTCCTTGTAGGGTGAGTTCCTGCTACCTCCCCGTCGGTGTCCTTGACAGCTGATCCAGGAGGGATTCTGGCAGCAGTGAAGTGGGTTGCGGGGAGGTTGAGATCTTGCCCCAAGTCATCCCAGACACTAATGCTAAGCCACACGATGGCAGCATCTAGTGTCAATGGTGTCCAAGCACTATTTCAACCCCACAGTTTTCGATGAACTTCCCACAAAGGGCAACAGAGGGTCCTGTGGCACCTTTGAGACTAACAGAAGTACTGGGAGCATAAGCTTTCGTGGGTCAGAACCTCACTTCTTCAGATGCAAGTAATGGAAATCTCCAGAGGCAGGTATATATCAGTGTGGAGATAACGAGGTTAGTTCAATCAGGGAGGGTGAGGTGCTCTGCTAGCAGTTGAGGTGTGAACACCAAGGGAGGAGAAACTGTTTCTGTAGTTGGATAGCCATTCACAGTCTTTGTTTAATCCTGATCTGATGGTGTCAAATTTGCAGATGAACTGAAGCTCAGCAGTTTCTCTTTGGAGTCTGGTCCTGAAGTTTTTTTGCTGTAAGATGGCTACCTTAACATCTGCTATTGTGTGGCCAGGGAGGTTGAAGTGTTCTCCTACAGGTTTTTGTATATTGCCATTCCTGATATCTGACTTGTGTCCATTTATCCTCTTGCGTAGTGACTGTCCAGTTTGGCCAATGTACATAGCAGAGGGGCATTGCTGGCATATGATGGCATATATAACATTGGTGGACGTGCAGGTGAATGAGCCGGTGATGTTGTAGCTGATCTGGTTAGGTCCAGTGATGGTGTTGCTGGTGTAGATATGTGGGCAGAGTTGGCATCGAGGTTTGTTGCATGGGTTGGTTCCTGAGTTAGAGTTGTTATGGTGCGATGCGTGGTTGCTGGTGAGAATATGCTTAAGGTTGGCAGGTTGTCTGTGGGCGAGGACTGGCCTGCCTCCCAAGGTCTGTAAAAGTGAGGGATCATTGTCCAGGATGGGTTGTAGATCACTGATGATGCGTTGGAGAGGTTTAAACTGAGGACTGTAGGTGATGGCCAGTGGAGTTCTGTTGGTTTCTCTTCTGGGCCTGTCTTGTAGCAGGAGTCTTCTGGGTACACGTCTGGCTCTGTTGATTTGTTTCTTTATTTCCTTGTGTGGGTATCGTAGTTTTGAGAATGCTTGGTGAAGATCTTGTAGGTGTTGGTCTCTGTCTGAGGGGTTGGAGCAGATGCGATTGTACCTCAGTGCTTGGCTGTAGACGATGGATCGTGTGGTGTGACCGGGGTGGAAGCTGGAGGCATGAAGGTAGGCGTAGCGGTCGGTGGGCTTTCGGTATAGGGTGGTGTTAATGTGGCCATCGCTTATTTGTACGGTGGTGTCCAGGAAGTGGACCTCCCGTGTAGATTGGTCCAGGCTGAGGTTGATGGTGGGGTGGAAGCTGTTGAAAGCATGGTGGAATTCTTCCAGGGCCTCCTTCCCATGGGTCCAGATGATGAAGGTGTCATCAATATAGCGTAGGTAGAGAAGGGGCATGAGTAGACGAGAGCTGAGGAAGCGTTGTTCCAGGTCAGCCATAAAAATGTTGTCATATTGTGAGGCCATGCGGGTGCCCATAGCGGTGCCACTGGTCTGGAGGTATATATTGTCACCAAATTTGAAATAATTGTGCGTGAGGATAAAGTCACAGAGCTCAGTAATAAGTTGTGCTGTGTCATCATCAGGGATACTGTTCCTGACAGCTTGTATTCCATCTGTATGCGGGATGTTTGTGTAGAGAGCCTCTACATCCATGGTGGCTAGGATGGTGTTTTCTGGGAGGTCACCAATGCATTGTAGTTTTCTCAGGAAATCTGTGGTGTCACGGAGATAGCTGGGAGTGCTGGTGGCGTAGGGTCTGAGTAGGGAGTCCACATATCCAGACACTCCTTCAGTGAGAGTGCCAATGCCCGAGATGATGGGGCGTCCAGGATTTCCAGGTTTGTGGATCTTAGGTAGTAGATAGAATAACCCCGGTCGGGGCTCTAAGGGTATGTTGATTTGTTCCTGTGTTAGTGTAGGGAGTGTCCTGAGTAGATGGTGCAGTTTCTTAGTGTATTCCTCAGTGGGATCTGAGGAAAGCGGCCTGTAGAATTTGGTATTGGAGAGTTGTCTGGCAGCCTCCTTCTGGTAGTCAGACCTGTTCATGATGACAACAGCACCTCCTTTATCAGCCTCTTTGATGATAATGTCAGGGTGGTTTCTGAGGCTGTGGATGGCATTGCGTTCTGCACGACTTAGGTTATGAGGCAAGCGATGTTGTTTTTCCACAATTTCTGCCGGTGCACGTCGGCGGAAGCATTCTATGTATAGGTCCAGACTGTCATTTCGACCCTCAGGAGGAGTCCATGTGGAGTTCTTCTTCCTGTGTTGTTGGTGGGAGGGTATCTGTGTATCAGTGCGCTGTTCAGTGTTATCATGAAAGTATTCTTTGAGTCGGAGGCGGCGAAAGTAGGCTTCCAGATCACCACAGAACTGTATCATGTTCGTGGGGGTGCTGGGGCAAAAGGAGAGTCCCCGAGATAGGACAGACTCTTCTGCTGGGTTGAGTGTGTAGCTGGATAAATTGACGATATTGCTGGGTGAGTTCGGGGTACCCCTGTTGTGGCCCCATGTGGCAGGTAGGATTTTAGACAGCTTACGGTCCTTTTTCCTTTGTAGAGAGGTGAGGTGTGTAATGTAAATCTCCTGTCTTATTTTAGTAAAGTCCATTTGTGTGGAGGGTTGGTTATTTATGAAAGTCTCCAGGTTGGAGAGCTCTTTCTTGATGTTTTTCTGTTTGCTGTATAGGATGCTGATCAGGTGGTTCCTCAGTTTCTTTGATAATGTATGGCATAATCTCTCACTGTGGTCTGTGCAGTATGTAGATAGCAATGGATTTTTCACCTTCAGTCCATTTGGTATGATGTCCATCCGTTTGCATTTGGAAAGGAAGATGATATCTGTCTGTATTTGTGCAAGTTTCTTCATGAGGTTGATAGATTTCCATTCCATACGGCTAAATGCAGTGCCTTGCATGGTGTCAAGTATCAGTGGGGTAGCCGTGTTAGTCTGAATCTGTAAAAAGCAACAGAGGGTCCTGTGGCACCTTTGAGACTAACAGAAGTACTGGGAGCATAAGCTTTCGTGGGTCAGAACCTCACTTCTTCAGATGCAAGTAATGGAAATCTCCAGAGGCAGGTATATATCAGTGTGGAGATAACGAGGTTAGTTCAATCAGGGAGGGTGAGGTGCTCTGCTAGCAGTTGAGGTGTGAACACCAAGGGAGGAGAAACTGTTTCTGTAGTTGGATAGCCATTCACAGTCTTTGTTTAATCCTGATCTGATGGTGTCAAATTTGCAGATGAACTGAAGCTCAGCAGTTTCTCTTTGGAGTCTGGTCCTGAAGTTTTTTTGCTGTAAGATGGCTACCTTAACATCTGCTATTGTGTGGCCAGGGAGGTTGAAGTGTTCTCCTACAGGTTTTTGTATATTGCCATTCCTGATATCTGACTTGTGTCCATTTATCCTCTTGCGTAGTGACTGTCCAGTTTGGCCAATGTACATAGCAGAGGGGCATTGCTGGCATATGATGGCATATATAACATTGGTGGACGTGCAGGTGAATGAGCCGGTGATGTTGTAGCTGATCTGGTTAGGTCCAGTCCAGTTTGGCCAATGTACATAGCAGAGGGGCATTGCATATCATAGGCTTCATCTATAGTACTGTCATAACTATAAAGGGAAGGGTAACAGCTGTCCTGTGTACAGTACTATAAAATCCCTCCTGGCCAGAGACTCCAAAATCCTTTTCCCTGTAAAGGGTTAAGAAGCTCAGGTAACCTGGCTGGCATCTGACCTAGAGGACCAATAAGGGGACAAGATACTTTCAAATCTTGGGGGGGGGGGAAGGCTTTTGTTTGTGTTCTTTGTTTTGGTTGTGCGTTCGCTCTCGGGAATGAGAGGGACCAGACATCAATCCAGGTTCTCCACATCTTTCTAAACAAGTCTCTCCTATTTCAAACTTGTAAGCAAATAGCCAGGCAAGGCGTGTTAGTTTTCCTTTGTTTTCTCAACTTGTAAATGTACCTTTTACTAGAGTGTTTATCTTTGTTTGCTGTACTTTGAACCTAAAACTAAAGGGGAGTCCTCTGAGCTCTTTAAGTTTAATTACCCTGTAAGGTTATTTCCATACTGATTTTACAAAAATAATTTTTACCTTTTTCTTTAATTAAAAACCTTCTTTTTAAAAACCTAATTATTTTTTTCCTTGTTTTAAATCCAAGGGGGTTGGATCTGTATTCACCAGGAGTTGGTGGGAGAAAGAAGGGGGGATGGTTAATTTCTCCTTCTTTTAAAATCCTAGGGGGGTTGGAACTGTATTCACCAAAAGTTGGTGGGAGGAAGGAGGGGAATGGTTACTTTCTCCTTGTTTTAAGATCCAAGGGGTTTGGATCTGTATTCACCAGGGAATTGGTGAAGGTCTCTCAAGGCTACCCAGGGAAGGAAATTAGCCTTGGAATGGTGGCAGCGAACCAGAGCTAAGCTGGTAGTTAAGCTTAAAAGTTTTCATGCAGGCCCCTACATTTGTACCCTAAAGTTCAAAGTGGGAATACAGCCTTAACAACCTGTCAGAGACTCAAACGCCCCGAGGAATCAGGGGGAATTCAGGGCACCTGGAACCAGCAGCATTTCCACTCAGCACCTGCCCACCACTGAGGGATGAATTCACCACCTGAACCCCAGAATGGAGTCTTCTTCTCCTTTCTAGTAACCTCCAGTGCCAACCCGCCTCCATGTAGGGTGAGCTCCTGCTACCTCCCCCTCAGTGCCCTTGACAGCTGTTCCACCTCCAAACCACGGCTCAAGTTATCAGAACCCTCTTCTATACCCCCACCCAGGTTGGGCAGGGAGGCGGCTCTAGCATGGGGGGCAGGAGGGATTCTGCCAAGAGTGAAGTAGGTTGCAGGGAGGTTGAGATCTTGCTCCAAGTCATCCCAGACACTAATGCGAAGCCACAGGATGGCAGCATCTAGTGTCAGTGGAGTCCAAGCACTATTTCAACCCCACAGTTTTGGATCAACTTCCCACAAGGGGAGGTGAAGAGCACCCCCAGCAACCCACACACACACACACCACTCCTGGTGGTGGGAGGGGAACAGGAGAAAGGACAAAAGAAGTAAGAGATGAAGAGAAAGGAAGGAGGGATGGAGGAAAAGGTAAAACGAAAAGGACAAACCCTAATGTCCCCAGTGATTCTACGGGACAAAATCCCAGGTGGACTATAAAATTCTGACACATTAAACTAGTGTTTTCCATGCCTAGAATTCAGCTGGCACCAGATGGATCAGACTGAGCAGCTTCCAAAACCTCTTGGAGGCTCTTACCTTCTAAACAGGGACGTCTGTTTTCTAGTAAAATCAGTAAAAGGAAAGGAAAAAACTCGAAAGAGGCTCCTGCTTGCACTCAAATACGTGAACCCTAATACTCTCTCAGTCCTCAAAGAGAGAGACTTGGAGAAGGAGCGGCAAACAGCGGAGGCTAAGAGCGGGAGTTTGCCTGGGAGTTCGCTTGGGGAGAGCTCACTGAGGCTTACATCTGCAGCTTTCTCTGAGTAGTTCCTGCAACAGTTGAGGAAGTTCTTAAGAGGACGGTGATGTGGAAGGTGAGCGATCAGCTGTTGTCACCTGCACAGACTGTGCCATGTTTGTCTTTCTTCCACAGGACAGAAGCGACTTTGTCTGTACGAAGGGCAAGCTGGTCTCCATATTGGAAGAGAAGCTTCGAGGCCTGGAGAAACGAGTATCGACTCTGCGTTGCATAAGGGAAAATGAAGATTTCCTGGACAGACGTCAGGAGATGCTTCTACGGCCACAATGTTCTTAAGATTCAGAGCAGGCGCAGCAGGGACAGAAGGATTGTGAAGAGGTTTGGCAGCATGTGACTTCCAGAAGGAGAAAGAGGAGCGTCCATGCACCAGCAATGGAGATACAGGTGAGCAATCGTTTCCATGTTCTCTCTACAGGTACTAATGCGGAGAGTGGACTAGATGACCCATCTGAGGGAAGGGAGCAGAAGGAGACTCCACCGATTGGAAGGCAAAAGATGCACTGTCCTAGGGATGGGGGTTCCACGACCACAACTCCCAAGAGGAGGAGGAGGGTGGTGGTGGTCGGGGACTCCCTCCTCAGGGGGACTGAGTCATCTATCTGCCGCCCCGACTGGGAAAACCAAGAGGTCTGCTGCTTGCCCGGAGCTAGGATACACGATGTGACGGAGAGACTGCCGAGACTCATCAAGCCCTCGGATCGCTACCCCTTCCTGCTTCTCCACGTGGGCACCAATGACACTGCCAAGAATGACCTTGAGCAGATCACTGCAGACTACGTGGCTCTGGGAAGAAGGATAAAGGAGTTTGAGGCGCAAGTGGTGTTCTCGTCCATCCTCCCTGTGCAAGGAAAAGGCCGGGGTAGAGACCGTCGAATCGTGGAAGTCAACAAATGGCTATGCAGGTAGTGTCGGAGAGAAGGCTTTGGATTCTTCAACCATGGGATGGTGTTCCAAGAAGGAGGAGTGCTAGGCAGAGACGGGCTCCACCTAACGAAGAGAGGGAAGAGCATCTTCGCCAGCAGGCTGGCTAACCTAGTGAGGAGGGCTTTAAACTAGGTTCACCGGGGGAAGGAGACCAAAGCCCTGAGGTAAGTGGGGAAATGGGATCCTGGGAGGAAGCACAAGCAGGAGAGCGCAAGGGGGGAGGACTCCTGTCTCATGCTGAGAAAGAGGGACGATCGATGAGTTATCTTAAGTGCCTATACACAAATGCAAGAAGCCTGGGAAACAAGCTGGGAGAACTGGAAGTCCTGGCACAGTCAGGGAACTATGATGTGATTGGAATAACAGAGACTTGGTGGGATAACTCACATGACTGGAGTACTGTCATGGATGGATATAAACTGTTCAGGAAGGACAGGCAGGGTAGAAAAGGTGGGGGAGTTGCGTTGTATGTAAGAGAGGAGTATGACTGCTCAGAGCTCCGGTATGAAACTGCAGAAAAACCTGAGAGTCTCTGGATAAAGTTGAGAAGTGTGAGCAACAAGGGGGATGTCGTGGTTGGAGTCTGCTATAGACCACCAGACCAGGGGGATGAGGTGGACGAGGCTTTCTTCTGGCAACTAGCAGAAGTTGCTAAATCGCAGGCCCTGGTTCTCATGGGAGACTTTAATCACCCTGATATCTGCTGGGAGAGCAATACAGCGGTGCACAGACAATCCAGGAAATTTTTGGAAAGTGTAGGGGACAATTTCCTGGTGCAAGTGCTGGAGGAACCAACTAGGGGCAGAGCTTTTCTTGACCTGCTACTCACAAACAGGGAAGAATTAATAGGGGAAGCAAAAGTGGATGGGAACCTGGGAGGCAGTGGCCATGAGATGGTCTAGTTCAGGATCCTGTCACAAGGAAGAAAGGAGAGCAGCAGAATACGGACCCTGGACTTCAGAAAAGCAGACTTTGACTCCCTCAGGGAACAGATGGGCAGGATCCCCTGGGAGAATAACATGAAGGGCAAAGGGGTCCAGGAGAGCTGGCTGTATTTTAAAGAATCCTTATTGAGGTTGCAGGAACAAACCATCCCGATGTGTAGAAAGAATAGTAAATATGGCAGACCAGCTTGGCTAAACAGTGAAATCCTTGCTGATCTTAAACGCAAAAAAGAAGCTTACAAGAAGTGGAAGATTGGACAAATGACCAGGGAGGAGTATAAAAATATTGCTCAGGCATGCAGGAGTGAAATCAGGAAGGCCAAATCACATTTGGAGTTGCAGTTAGCAAGAGATGTTAAGAGTAACAAGAAGGGTTTCTACAGGTATGTTAGCAAGAAGAAGAAAATCAAGGAAAGTGTGGGCCCCCTACTGAATGAGGGAGGCAACCTAGTGACCGAGGATGTGGAAAAAGCTAATGTACTCAATGATTTTTTTGCCTCTGTCTTCACGCACAAGGTCAGCTCCCAGATTGCTGCACTGGGCAGTACAGCATGGGGAGAAGGTGACCAGCCCTCTGTGGAGAAAGAAGTGGTTCGGGACTATTTAGAAAAACTGGACGTGCACAAGTCCATGGGGCCGGGTGCGCTGCATCCGAGGGTGCTAAAGGAGTTGGCGGGTGAGATTGCAGAGCCATTAGCCATTATTTTTGAAAACTCATGGCGATCGGGGGAGGTCCCAGATGACTGAAAAAGGCGAATGTGGTGCCCACCTTTAAAAAAGGGAAGGAGGAGGATCCGGGGAACTATAGGCCAGTTAGCCTCACCTCAGTCCCTGGAAAAATCATGGAGCAGGTCCTCAAGGAATCAATTATGAAACATTTAGAGGAGAGGAAAGTGATCAGGAACAGTCAGCATGGATTCACGAAGGGGAAGTCGTGCCTGACTAACCTAATTGCCTTCTATGATGAGATAACTGGCTCTGTGGATGAGGGGAAAGCAGTGGATGTGTTATTCCTTGACTTTTGCAAAGCTTTTGATACGGTCTCCCACAGTATTCTTGCCGCCAAGTTAAAGAAGTATGGGCTGGATGAATGGACTGTAAGCTGGATAGTAAGCTGGCTAGATCGTCGGGCTCAACGGGTAGTGATCAATGGCTCCATGTCTAGTTGGCAGCCGGTTTCAAGCGGAGTGCCCCAAGGGTCGGTCCTGAACCGGTTTTGTTTAATATCTTTATTAATGATCTGGAGGATGGTGTGGACTGCACTCTCAGCAAGTTTGCAGATGACACTAAACTAGGAGGCGTGGTAGATACACTAGAGGGTAGGGATCGGATACAGAGGGACCTAGACACATTAGAGGATTGGGCCGAAAAAAACCTGATGAGGTTCAACAAGGACAAGTGCAGAGTCCTGCACTTAGGACGGAAGAATCCCATGCACTGCTACAGACTAGGGACCGAATGGCTAGGTAGCAGTTCTGCAGAAAAGGACCTAGGGGTCACAGTGGACGAGAAGCTGGATATGAGTCAACAGTGTGCTCTTGTTGCCAAGAAGGCTAACGGCATTTTGGGCTGTATAAGTAGGGGCATTGCCAGCAGATCGAGGAACGTGATCATTCCCCTTTATTCGACATTGGTGAGGCCTCATCTGGAATACTGTGTCCAGTTTTGGGCCCCACACTACAAGAAGGATGTGGAAAAATTGGAAAGAGTTCAGCGGAGGGCAACAAAAATGATTAGGGGTCTGGAGCACATGACTTATGAGGAGAGGCTGAGGGAACTGGGATTGTTTAGTCTCCAGAAGAGAAGAATGAGGGGGGGATTTGATAGCAGCCTTCAACTACCTGAAGGGGGGGTTCCAAAGAGGATGGAGCTCGGCTGTTCTCAGTGGTGGCAGATGACAGAACAAGTAGCAATGGTCTCAAGTTGCAGTGGGGGAGGTCCAGGCTGGATATCAGGAAAAACTATTTCACTAGGAGGGTGGTGAAACACTGGAATGCGTTACCTAGGGAGGTGGTGGAGTCTCCTTCCTTGGAGGTTTTTAAGGCCCGGCTTGACAAAGCCCTGGCTGGGATGATTTAGCTGGGAATTGGTCCTACTGTGAGCAGGGGGTTGGACTAGATGACCTCTTGAGGTCCCTTCCAACTCTGATATTCTATGATTCTATGATTCTAACAGGGACGTCTGTTTTCTAGTAAAATCAGTAAAAGGAAAGGAGAAAACTTTAAACAGGCTCCTGCTGGCACTCAAATACGTGAACCCTAATACTCTCTCAGTCCTCAAAGAGAGACCTGGAGAAGGAGACTTGCTGAAGTAAAGCCACAAGGGTCTCTGAGGTTTCCCTGGCCCTGCGCCCCTGTCCTGCCTGGCTGATGTCAGCATCTCTCTCTGAGGTAACCACCTCCCTAACACCTTTGACCAATAGGCTGAGCTCCTGCAAAAGGCCTTTGTGATGTCACTGCCACACCCAACCAAACGCTGAAGTGCTAATGTCCTGCTGCTGGCCTGACACTTTGAAGGTTTGAGCTACTCTCTGTGGATCACCCCACTCAATGCGTCTTCATTCTAGGAAGCAAGCCGGCTCGACAGTAAAACATCAGAGGCTGCTTCCAATGCTACACTCACTGTTTCCAAAATTAGTAGACTTTATGGCCAGAAGAGACCTTTAGAGCATCTCATCTAAGCCCCTGCATATCATAGGCTTCCTCTATAGTACAATAGTTACTTTTTGGGCACACACATTCCAGAAAGGCATCTAGTCTTCATTCAATGACATCAAGAGATGGAGAATCCACCACTTTCCCTTTTAGTGAGTGCCAGGGGGCTCCATTTCCCCTTCCACTAGCTCCCCGTTTACAGTGAGCCAGAGCAGTACCTGCAGCAGGGAGCGGGAGTTGCTGATGGCCTCAGAGGCACAGCCCCTGCAGTGTCTCAGGAATCTGGCGCAAGTGCCGGATGATGCGGAGCTGGTGCATCACTTTTGGCCGTGACGTCCTCCTGCTGCAAGGGAACGAGAACCTGTCAGAGACTCAAACGCCCCGAGGAATCAGCAAGAATTAAGGGCACCTGGAACCAGCACTACTTCCACCCATCACCTGCCCACCACTGAGGGATAAATTCACCTCCTGAACCCCAGAATGGAGTCTTCTTGTCCTTTCTAGTAACCTCCAGTGACAACCCCCCTCCTTGAAGGATGAGCTCCTGCTATCTCCCCCTCAGTGCCCTTGACAGCTGTTCCACCTCCAAACCACAGCTCAAGTTATTAGTACCTTTGGACACAGACTGGCTAACCTAGTGAGGAGGGCTTTAAACTAGGTTCGACGGGGACAGGTGAGCAAAGCCCAAAGGTAAGTGGGGAACATGGAGACCGGGGAGATGGGTCAAAAACGAGAGGGAGTGTGGGCTATATTGTCAGAGAGAAAGGAGGGTCAGGACAAAACTGGGAGGAAAGATCAAACCAGTATCTTAGATGCCTATATACAAATGCGAGAAGTATGGGGAATAAGCAGGAAGAACTGGAAGTGCTAATAAATAAATACAACTATGACATTGTTGGCATCACTGAAACTTGGTGGGATAATACACGTGATTGGAATGTTGGTGTGGATGGGTACAGCTTGCTCAGGAAGGATAGACAGGGGAAAAAGGGAGGAGGTGTTGCCTTGTATATTAAAAATGTACACACTTGGACTGAGGTAGAGATGGACATAGGAGACGGAAGTGTTGAGAGTCTCTGGGTTAGGCTAAAAGGGGTAAAAAACAAGGGAGATGTCATGCTAGGAGTCTACTACAGGCCACCTAACCAGGTGGAAGAGGTGGATGAGGCTTTTTTTAAGCAACTAACAAAATCATCCAAAGCCCAAGATTTGGTGGTGATGGGGGACTTCAACTATCCGGCTATATGTTGGGAAAATAACACAGCGGGGCACAGACTATCCAACAAATTCCTGGACTGCATTGGAGACAACTTTTTATTTCAGAAGGTTGAAAAAGCTACTGGGGGGAAGCTGTTCTAGACTTGATTTTAACAAATAGGGAGGAACTCGTTGAGAATTTGAAAGTAGAAGGCAGCTTGGGTGAAAGTGATCATGAAATCATAGAGTTTGCAATTCTAAGGAAGGGTAGAAGGGAGAACAGCAAAATAGAGACAATGGATTTCAGGAAGGCAGATTTTGGTAAGCTCAGAGAGCTGATAGGTAAGGTCCCATGGGAATCAAGACTGAGGGGAAAAACAACTGAGGAGAGTTGGCAGATTGTCAAAGGGACACTATTAAGGGCCCAAAAGCAAGCTATTCCGCTGGTTAGGAAAGATAGAAAATGTGGCAAAAGACCACCTTGGCTTAACCATGAGATCTTGCATGATCTAAAAAATAAAAAGGAGTCATATAAAAAATGGAAACTGGGACAGATTACAAAGGATGAATATAGGCAAACAACACAGGAATGCAGGGGCAAGATTAGAAAGGCAAAGGTACAAAATGAGCTCAAACTAGCTACGGGAATAAAGGGAAACAAGAAGACTTTTTATCAATACATTAGAAGCAAGAGGAAGACCAAAGACAGGGTAGGCCCACTGCTTAGTGAAGAGGGAGAAACAGTAACAGGAAACTTGGAAATGGCGGAGATGCTTAATGACTTCTTTGTTTCGGTCTTCACCGAGAAGTCTGAAGGAATGCCTAACATAGTGAATGCTAATGGGAAGGGGGTAGGTTTAGCAGATAAAATAAAAAAAGAACAAGTTAAAAATCACTTAGAAAAGTTAGATGCCTGCAAGTCACCCGGGCCTGATGAAATGCATCCTAGAATACTCAAGGAGCTAATAGAGGAGGTATCTGAGCCTCTAGCTATTATCTTTGGAAAATCATGGGAGACGGGAGAGATTCCAGAAGACTGGAAAAGGGCAAATATAGTGCCCATCTATAAAAAGGGAAATAAAAACAACCCAGGAAACTACAGACCCCAGTGAGTTTAACTTCTGTGCCAGGGAAGATAATGGAGCAAGTAATTAAGGAAATCATCTGCAAACACTTGGAAGGTGGTAAGGTGATAGGGAACAGCCAGCATGGATTTGTGAAGAACAAATCATGTCAAACCAATCTGATAGCTTTCTTTGAGAGGATAACGAGCCTTGTGGATAAGGGTGAGGCTGTGGATGTGGTATACCTAGACTTTAGTAAGGCATTTGATACGGTCTCGCATGATATTCTTATTGATAAACTAGGCAAATACAATTTAGATGGGGCTACTATAAGGTGGGTGCATAACTGGCTGGATAACCGTACTCAGAGAGTTGTTATTAATAGTTCCCAATCCTGCTGGAAAGCCATAACGAGTGGGGTATCGCAGGGGTCTGTTTTGGGACCGGCGCTGTTCAATATCTTCATCAACGACTTAGATATTGGCATAGAAAGTACGCTTATTAAGTTTGCGGATGATACCAAACTGGGAGGGATTGCAACTGCTTTGGAGGACAGGGTCATAATTCAAAATGATCTGGACAAATTGGAGAAATGGTCTGAGTTAAACAGGATGAAGTTTAACAAAGACAAATGCAAAGTGCTCCACTTAGGAAGGAACAATCAGTTTCACACATACAGAATGGGAAGAGACTGTCTAGGAAGGAGTACGGCAGAAAGGGATCTAGGGGTTATAGTGGACCACAAGCTAAATATGAGTCAACAGTGTGATGCTGTTGCAAAAAAAGCAAACCTGATTCTGGGATGTATTAACAGGTGTGTTGTGAGCAAGACACGAGAAGTCATTCTTCCGCTCTACTCTGCTCTGGTTAGGCCTCAGCTGGAGTATTGGGTCCAGTTCTGGGCACCGCATTTTAAAAAAGATGTGGAGAAATTGGAAAGGGTCCAGAGAAGAGCAACAAGAATGATTAAAGGTCTTGAGAACATGACCTATGAAGGAAGGCTGAAAGAATTGGCTTTGTTTAGTTTGGAAAAGAGAAGACTGAGAGGAGACATGATAGCAGTTTTCAGGTATTTAAAAGGGTGTCATAAGGAGGAGGGAGAAAACTTGTTCACCTTAGCCTCTAAGGATAGAACCAGAAGCAATGGGTTTAAAGTGCAGCAAGGGAGGTCTAGGTTGGACATTAGGAAAAAGTTCCTAACTGTCAGGGTGGTTAAACACTGGAATAAATTGCCGAGGGAGGTTGTGGAATCTCCATCTCTTGAGATATTTAAGAGTAGGTTAGATAAATGTCTATCAGGGATGGTCTAGATGGTATTTGGTCCTGCCAGGCGGGCAGGGGACTGGACTCGATGACCTCTCGAGGTCCCTTCCAGTCCGATAATCTATGAATGTATGAAAAAAACACTGTTCTCCACCCCCACCCAGGTTGGCCAGGAGGCGGCTCTAGCAGGTGGGGCAGGAGGGATTCTGGCAGCAGTGAAGTGGGTTGCGGGGAAGTTGAGATCTTGACCCAAGTCATCCCAGACACTAATGCTAAGCCACAGGATGGCAGCATCTAGTGTCAGTGGAGTCCAAACACTATTTCAACCCCACAGTTTTCGAGGAACAGGAGAAAGGACAAAAGAAGTAAGAGATGAAGAGAAAGGAAGGAGGGATGGAGGAAAAGGTAAAACAAAAAGGACAAACCCTAATGTCCCCAGTGATTCTACGGCACAAAATCCAAGGGATGGAATAAAATTCTGCCATCTTAAACTACTGTTTTCCATGCCTAGAATTCAGCTGGCACCACGTGGATCAGACTGAGCAGCTGCCAAAACCTCTTGGAGGCTCTTACCTTCTAAACAGGGACGTCTGTTTTCTAGTAAAATCAGTAAAAGGAAAGGAGAAAACTCGAAAGAGGCTCCTGCACGCACTCACGTACGTGAACCCTAATACTCTCTCAGTCCTCAAAGAAAGACCCCGAGAAGGAGACTTGCTGAAGCAAAGCCACAGGGGTCTCTGAGGTTTCCCTGGCCCTGTGCTCCCGTCCTGCCAGGCTGATGTCAGCATCTCTCTCTGAGGTCACCACCTCCCTAACACATTTGACCAATAAGCTGACATCCTGCAAAAGGCCTTTGTGATGTCACTGACACACCCAACCAAACCCTCAAGTGCTAATGTCCTGCTGCTGGCCTGACACTTTGAAGGTTTGAGGTTGTCATAACTATACAGGGAAGGGTAACAGCTGTCCTGTGTACAGTACTATAAAATCCTCCTGGCCAGAGACTCCAAAATCCTTTTCCCTCTAAAGGGTTAAGAAGCTCAGGTAACCTGGCTGGCATCTGACCTAAAGGACCAATAAGGGGACAAGATACTTTCAAATCTTGGGGAGGGGAAGGCTTTTGTTTGTGTTCTTTGTTTGTGTGGGTGTTCGCCCTCGGGACTGAGAGGGACCAGACATCAATCCAGGTTCTCCACATCTTTCTAAACAAGTCTCTCCTATTTCAAACAAGGCGTGTTAGTTTTCCTTTGTTTTCTCAACTTGTAAATCTACCTTTTACTAGAGTGTTTATCTTTGTTTGCTGTACTTTGAACCTAAGACTAGAGGGGAGTCCTCTGAGCTCTTTAAGTTTGATTACCCTGTAAGGTTAATTTCCATACTGATTTTACAGAGATGATTTTTACCTTTTTCTTTAATTAAAAGCCTTATTTTTAAGAACCTGATTGATTTTTCCTTGTTTTAAGATCCAAGGAGTTTGGATCTTGATTCACCAGGAGTTGGTGGGAGGAAGGAGGGGAATGGTTAATTTCTCCTTCTTTTAGATCCAAGGGGGTTGGATCTGTATTCACCAGAAGTTGGTGGGAGGAAGGAGGGGGGACGGTTTATTTCTCCTTGTTTTAAGATCCAAGGGGTTTGGATCTGTATTCACCAGGGAATTGGTGAAAGGTTTCTCAAGGCTACCCAGGGGAGGAAATTAGCCTTGGGATGGTGGTTAAGCTTAGAAGTTTTCATGCAGGCCCCTACATTTGTACCCTAAACTTCAAAGTGGGGATACAGCCTTGACACAGGTACTCTCTGTGGATCACCCCACTCAATGCGTCTTCATTCTAGGAAGCAAGCCGGCTAGACAGTAAAACATCACAGGCTGCTCCCAATACTACACTCAGTGTTTCCAAAATTTGTAGACTTTATGGCCACAAGAGACCTTTAGAGTATCTCATCTAAGCCCCTGCATATCATAGGCCTCCTGTATAGTACAATAGTTACATTTTGGGCACACACATTCCAGAAAGGCATCTAGTCTTCATTCAATGACATCGAGAGATGGAGAATCCACCACTTTCCCTTTTAGTGAGTGCCAGGGGGCTCCATTTCCCCTTCCACTAGCTCGCCATTTACAGGGAGACAGAGCAGTACCTGCAGCAGAGAGCGGGAGTTGCTGAAGGCCTCAGAGGCGCAGCCCCTGCAGTGTCTCAGGCACCTGGCGCAAGTGCCGGATGATGCGGGTGCATCACTTTGGCCGTGACGTCCTCCTCCTGCAAGGGAACGAGAACCTGTCAGAGACTCAAAGGCCCCGAGGAATCAGGGGGAATTAAGGGCACCTGGAACCAGCAGTATTTAAACTGACTACCTGCCCACCACTGAGGGATGAATTCACCTCCTGAACCCCAGAATGGAGTCTTCTTGTCCTTTCTAGTAACCTCCAGTGCCAACCCACCACCTTGTAGGGTGAGCTCCTGCTACCTCCCCCTCAGTACCCTTGACAGCTGTTCTACCTCCAAACCACAGCTCAAGTTATCAGAACCCTCTTCTCCACCCCAACCCAGGTTGCGCAGGGAGGCGGCCCTAGCAGGGGGGGCAGGAGCGATTCTGCCAGCAGTGAAGTGGGTTGCGGGGAAGTTGAGATCTTGCCCCAAGTTGTCCCAGACACTAATGCTAAGCCACAGGATGGCAGCATCTAGTGTCAGTGGAGTCCAAGCACTATTTGAACCCGACAGATTTAGATCAACTTCCCACAAGGGGAGGTGAAGAGCACCCCCAGCAACACACACACCACTCCTGGAGGTGGGAGGGGAACAAGAGAAAGGACAAAAGAAGTAAGAGATGAAGAGAAAGGAAGGAGGGATGGAGGAAAAGGTAAAACGAAAAGGACAAACCCTAGTGTCCCCAGTGATTCCACGGGACAAAATTCCAGGGAGGGAAGAAAATTCTGCCACCTTAAACTACTGTTTTCCATGCCGAGAATTCAGCTGGCACCAGATGGATCAGACTGAGCAGGTTCCAAAACCTCTTGGAGGCTCTTACCTTCTAATTTTCAAGTAAAATCAGTAAAAGGAAAGGAGAAAACTCGAAAGAGGCTCCTGCTCGCACTCACATACGTCAACCCTAACACTCTCTCAGTCCTCAAAAAGAAACCTCGAGAAGGAGACTTGCTGAAGCAAAGCCAAAGGGGTCTCTGAGGTTTCCCTGGTCGTAAGCCCCTGTCCTGCCTCGCTGATGGCAGCATCTCTCTCTGAGGTTACCACCTCCCTAACACCTTTGACCAATATGCTGAGGTCCTGCAAAAGACCTTTGTGATATCACTGCCACCAATCAAACCCTTAAGTGCTAGTGTCCTGCTGCTGGCCTGACACTATGAAGGTTTGAGCTACTCTCTGTGGATCACCCCACTCAATGCGTCTTCATTCTAGGAAGCAAGTGGG
>NW_027053319.1:0-38910 GCF_011386835.1 Chrysemys picta bellii
GGTGAACAAGTTTTCTCCCTCCTCCTTATGACACCCTTTTAAATACCTGAAAACTGCTATCATGTCTCCTCTCAGTCTTCTCTTTTCCAAACTAAACAAAGCCAATTCTTTCAGCCTTCCTTCATAGGTCATGTTCTCAAGACCTTTAATCATTCTTGTTGCTCTTCTCTGGACCCTTTCCAATTTCTCCACATCTTTTTTAAAATGCGGTGCCCAGAACTGGACCCAATACTCCAGCTGAGGCCTAACCAGAGCAGAGTAGAGCGGAAGAATGACTTCTCGTGTCTTGCTCACAACACACCTGTTAATACATCCCAGAATCAGGTTTGCTTTTTTTGCAACAGCATCACACTGTTGACTCATATTTAGCTTGTGGTCCACTATAACCCCTAGATCCCTTTCTGCCGTACTCCTTCCTAGACAGTCTCTTCCCATTCTGTATGTGTGAAACTGATTGTTCCTTCCTAAGTGGAGCACTTTGCATTTGTCTTTGTTAAACTTCATCCTGTTTAACTCAGACCATTTCTCCAATTTGTCCAGATCATTTTGAATTATGACCCTGTCCTCCAAAGCAGTTGCAATCCCTCCCAGTTTGGTATCATCCGCAAACTTAATAAGCGTACTTTCTATGCCAATATCTAAGTCGTTGATGAAGATATTGAACAGCGCCGGTCCCAAAACAGACCCCTGCGATACCCCACTCGTTATGGCTTTCCAGCAGGATTGGGAACTATTAATAACAACTCTCTGAGTACGGTTATCCAGCCAGTTATGCACCCACCTTGGGCTTTGGATGATTTTGTTAGTTGCTTAAAAAAAGCCTCATCCACCTCTTCCACCTGGTTAGGTGGCCTGTAGTAGACTCCTAGCATGACATCTCCCTTGTTTTTTACCCCTTTTAGCCTAACCCAGAGACTCTCAACACTTCCGTCTCCTATGTCCATCTCTACCTCAGTCCAAGTGTGTACATTTTTAATATACAAGGCAACACCTCCTCCCTTTTTCCTAGAATGAGGATGCATTGAGTGGGGTGATCCACAGAGAGTAGCTCAAACCTTCAAAGTGTCAGGCCAGTAGCAGGACATTAGCACTTTAGGGTTTGGTTGGGTGTGGCAGTGATATCACAAAGGCCTTATCCTGGACCTCAGCCTATGGGTCAAAGGTGTTAGGGAGGTGGTTACCTGAGAGAGAGATGCTGACATCAGCCAGGCAGGACAGGAGCGCAGGGCCAGGGAAACCTCAGAGACCCCTTTGGCTTTGCTTTAGCAAGTCTCCTTCTCGAGGTCTCCCTTTTTAGGACTCAGAGAGTATTAGGGTTCAAGTATGTGAGTGCGAGGAGGAACCTCTTTCGAGTTTCTCCTTTTATTGATTTTACTAGAAAACAGACGTGCCTGTTGAGAAGGTAAGAACCTTGGAGAGGTTTTTAACCTGCTCAGTCTGCAGTCTGATCCATCTGGTGCCAGCTGAATTCTAGGCATGGAAAACACTAGTTCAAGGTGGCAGAATTTTATAGCCCACCTGGGATTTTGTGCCGTAGAATCACTGGGGACATTAGGGTTTGTCCTTTTCGTTTTACCTTTTCCTCCATCCCTCCTTGCTTTCTCTTGTTCCCCTCCCACCACCAGGAGTGGTGTGTGTGTGTGTGTGTGTGTGTGTGTTGCTGGGGATGCTCTTCACCTCCCCTTGTGGGAAGTTGACACTGCAAGGGCTGTGCCTCTGTGGACATCAGCAACTCCCACTCCGTGCTGCAGGTACTGCTCTGGCTCACTGTAAATGGGGTGCTAGTGGAAGGGGAAATGGAACCCCCTGGCACTCACTAAAAGGGAAAGTGGTGGATTCTCCATCTCTTGATGTCATTGAATGAAGACTAGATGCCTTTCTGGAATGTGTGTGCCCAAAGAGTAACTATTGTACTATACAGGAAGCCTATGATATGCAGGGGCTTAGATTAGATGCTCTAAAGGTCTCTTGTGGCCATAAAGTCTACTAATTTTGGAAACACTGAGTGTAGCATTGGGAGCAGCCTCTGATGTTTTACTGTCTAGCCCACTTGCTTCCTAGAATGAAGACGCATTGAGTGGGGTGATCCACAGAGAGTAGCTCAAACCTTCATAGTGTCAGGCCAGCAGCAGGACATTAGCACTTAAGGGTTTGATTGGTGGCAGTGATATCACAAAGGTCTTTTGCAGGACCTCAGCATATTGATCAAAGGTGTTAGGGAGGTGGTAACCTCAGAGAGAGATGCTGCCATCAGCGAGGCAGGACAGGGAAACCTCAGAGACCCCTGTGGCTTGCTTCAGCAAGTCTCCTTCTCGAGGTTTCTCTTGAGGACTGAGAGAGTATTAGGATTCACGTATTTGAGTGAGAGCAGGAGCCTCTTTCGAGTTGTCTCCTTTCCTTTTACTGATTTTACTAGAAAACAGACATCCCTGTTTAGAAAGTAAGAGCCTCCAAGAGGTTTTGGAACCTGCTCAGTCTGATCCATCTGGTGCCAGCTGAATTCTAGGCATGGAAAACACTAGTTCAAGGTGGCAGAATTTTAATCCCTCCCTGGGATTTTGTCTGGTAGAATCACTGGGGACATTAGGGTTTGTCCTTTTCGTTTTACCTTTTCCTCCATCCCTCCTTCCTTTCTCTTTATCTCTTACTTCTTTTGTCCTTTCTCTTGTTCCCCTCCCACCACCAGGAGTGGTATATGTGTGTGTGTGTGTGTGTGTGTGTTGCTGGGGGTGCTCTTCACCTCCCCTTGTTGGGAGTTGATCCAAAACTGTATGGTTGAAATAGTGCTTGGACTCCACTGACACTAGATGCTGCCATCGTCTGGTTTAGCATTAGTGTCTGGGATGACTTGGGGCAAGATCTCAAACTCCCCGCAACCCACTTCATTGCTGCCAGAATCCCACCTGCCCCCCCTGCTAGAGCCGCCTCCCTGCCCAACCTGGGTGGGGGTGGAGAAGAGGGTTCTGATAACTTGACCTGTGGTTTGGAGGTGGAACAGCTGTCAAGGGCACTGAGGGGGAGGTAGCAGGAGCTCACCCTACAAGGACGGGGGTTGGCACTGGAGATTCCTAGAAAGGAGAAGACGACTCCATTCTGGTGTTCAGGAGGTGAATTCATCCCTCAGTGGTGGGCAGGCGCTGGGTGTAAATACTGCTGGTTCCAGGTGTCCTTAATTGCCCCAGATTCCTCGGGGCATTTGAGTCTCTGACAGGTTCTCGTTCCGTTGCAGGAGGAGGACCTCACGGCCAAAGGGATGCACCAGCTCCGCATCATCCGGCACTTACGCCATGTGCCTGAGACACTGCAGGGGCTGTTCCTCTGAGGCCTTAGCAACTCCCTCTCCCTGCTGCAGGTACTGCTCTGGCTCACTGTAAATGGGGACCTAGTGGAAGGGGAAATGGAGCCCCCTGGCACTCACTAAAAGGGAAAGTGGTGGATTCTCCATCTCTTGATGTCATTGAATGAAGACTAGATGCCTTTCTGGAATGTGTGTGCCCAAAGAGTAACTATTGTACTATACAGGAAGCCTATGATATGCAGGGGCTTAGATTAGATGCTCTAAAGGTCTCTTGTGGCCATAAAGTCTACTAATTTTGGAAACACTGAGTGTAGCATTGGGAGCAGCCTCTGATGTTTTACTGTCTAGCTAGCTTGCTTCCTAGAATGAAGACGAATTTTGTGGTGTGATCCACAGAGCGTAGCTCAAACCTTCAAAGTGTCAGGCCAGCAGCAGGACATGAGCACTTTAGGGTTTGGTTGGGTGTGGCAGTGATATCACAAAGGCTTTTTCAAGGACCTCAGCGTACTGGTCAAAGGTGTTAGGGAGGTGGTGACCTCAGAGAGAGATGCTGTCTTCAGCCAGGGAGGACAGGGGCTTACGACCAGGGAAACCTCAGAGACCCCTGTGGCTTTGCTTCAGCAAGTCTCCTTCTCAAGGTTTCTTTTTGAGGACTGAGAGAGTGTTAGGGTTGGCGTATGTGAGTGCGAGCAGGAGCCTCTTTCGAGTTTTCTCCTTTCCTTTTACTGATTTTACTTGAAAATTAGAAGGTAAGAGCCTCCAAGAGGTTTTGGAACCTGCTCAGTCTGATCCATCTGGTGCCAGCTGAATTCTCGGCATGGAAAACAGTAGTTTAAGGTGGCAGAATTTTCTTCCCTCCCTGGAATTTTGTCCCGTGGAATCACTGGGGACACTAGGGTTTGTCCTTTTCGTTTTACCTTTTCCTCCATCCCTCCTTCCTTTCTCTTCATCTCTTACTTCTTTTGTCCTTTCTCTTGTTCCCCTCCCACCTCCAGGAGTGGTGTGTGTGTTGCTGGGGGTGCTCTTCACCTCCCCTTGTGGGAAGTTGATCCAAAACTGTCGGGTTCAAATAGTGCTTGGACTCCACTGACACTAGATGCTGCCATCCTGTGGCTTAGCATTAGTGTCTGGGACAACTTGGGGCAAGATCTCAACTTCCCCGCAACCCACTTCACTGCTGGCAGAATCCCTCCTGCCCCCCCCTGCTACGGCCGCCTCCCTGCGCAACCTGGGTTGGGGTGGAGAAGAGGGTTCTGATAACTTGAGCTGTGGTTTGGAGGTAGAACAGCTGTCAAGGGTACTGAGGGGGAGGTAGCAGGAGCTCACCCTACAAGGTGGTGGGTTGGCACTGGAGGTTACTAGAAAGGACAAGAAGACTCCATTCTGGTGTTCAGGAGGTGAATTCATCCCTCAGTGGTGGGCAGGTAGTCAGTTTAAATACTGCTGGTTCCAGGTGCCCTTAATTCCCCCTGATTCCTCGGGGCGTTTGAGTCTCTGACAGGTTCTCGTTCCCTTGCAGCAGGAGGACGTCACGGCCAAAGTGGTGCACCAGCTCCGCATCATCCGGCACTTGCGCCATGTGCCTGAGACACTGCAGGGGCTGCGCCTCTGAGGCCTTCAGCAACTCCCGCTCCCTGCTGCAGGTACTGCTCTGTCTCCCTGTAAATGGCGAGCTAGTGGAAGGGGAAATGGAGCCCCCTGGCACTCACTAAAAGGGAAAGTGGTGGATTCTCCATCTCTTGATGTCATTGAATGAAGACCAGATGCCTTTCTGGAATGTGTGTGCCCAAAAAGTAACTGTTGTACTATACAGGAGGCCTATGATATGCAGGGGCTTAGATGAGATGCTCTAAAGGTCTCTTGTGGCCATAAAGTCTACAAATTTTGGAAACACTGAGTGTAGTATTGGGAGCAGCCTGTGATGTTTTACTGTCTAGCCGGCTTGCTTCCTAGAATGAAGACGCATTGAGTGGGGTGATCCACAGAGAGTACCTGTGTCAAGGCTGTATCCCCACTTTGAAGTTTAGGGTACAAATGTAGGGGCCTGCATGAAAACCTCTAAGCTTAACCACCATCCCAAGGCTAATTTCCTCCCCTGGGTAGCCTTGAGAAACCTTTCACCAATTCCCTGGTGAATACAGATCCAAACCCCTTGGATCTTAAAACAAGGAGAAATAAACCATCCCCCCTCCTTCCTCCCACCAACTTCTGGTGAATACAGATCCAACCCCCTTGGATCTAAAAGAAGGAGAAATTAACCATTCCCCTCCTTCCTCCCACCAACTCCTGGTGAATCAAGATCCAAACTCCTTGGATCTTAAAACAAGGAAAAATCAATCAGGTTCTTAAAAATAAGGCTTTTAATTAAAGAAAAAGGTAAAAATCATCTCTGTAAAATCAGTATGGAAATTAACCTTACAGGGTAATCAAACTTAAAGAGCTCAGAGGACTCCCCTCTAGTCTTAGGTTCAAAGTACAGCAAACAAAGATAAACACTCTAGTAAAAGGTACGTTTACAAGTTGAGAAAACAAAGGAAAACTAACACGCCTTGTTTGAAATAGGAGAGACTTGTTTAGAAAGATGTGGAGAACCTGGATTGATGTCTGGTCCCTCTCAGTCCCGAGGGCGAACACCCACACAAACAAAGAACACAAACAAAAGCCTTCCCCTCCCCAAGATTTGAAAGTATCTTGTCCCCTTATTGGTCCTTTAGGTCAGATGCCAGCCAGGTTACCTGAGCTTCTTAACCCTTTAGAGGGAAAAGGATTTTGGAGTCTCTGGCCAGGAGGATTTTATAGTACTGTACACAGGACAGCTGTTACCCTTCCCTTTATAGTTATGACAACCTCAAACCTTCAAAGTGTCAGGCCAGCAGCAGGACATTAGCACTTCAGGGTTTGGTTGGGTGTGTCAGTGACATCACAAAGGCCTTTTGCAGGATGTCAGCTTATTGGTCAAATGTGTTAGGGAGGTGGTGACCTCAGAGAGAGATGCTGACATCAGCCTGGCAGGACAGGAGCACAGGGCCAGGGAAACCTCAGAGACCCTGTGGCTTTGCTTCAGCAAGTCTCCTTCTCGGGGTCTTTCTTTGAGGACTGAGAGAGTATTAGGGTTCACGTACGTGAGTGCGTGCAGGAGCCTCTTTCGAGTTTTCTCCTTTCCTTTTACTGATTTTACTAGAAAACAGACGTCCCTGTTTAGAAGGTAAGAGCCTCCAAGAGGTTTTGGCAGCTGCTCAGTCTGATCCACGTGGTGCCAGCTGAATTCTAGGCATGGAAAACAGTAGTTTAAGATGGCAGAATTTTATTCCATCCCTTGGATTTTGTGCCGTATAATCACTGGGGACATTAGGGTTTGTCCTTTTTGTTTTACCTTTTCCTCCATCCCTCCTTCCTTTCTCTTCATCTCTTACTTCTTTTGTCCTTTCTCCTGTTCCCCTCCCACCACCAGGAGTGGTGTGTGTGTGTGTGTGTGTGTGTTGCTGGGGGTGCTCATCACCTCTCCTTGTGGGAAGTTCATCGAAAACTGTGGGGTTGAAATAGTGTTTGGACTCCACTGACACTAGATGCTGCCATCCTGTGGCTTAGCATTAGTGTCTGGGATGACTTGGGTCAAGATCTCAACTTCCCCGCAACCCACTTCACTGCTGCCAGAATCCCTCCTGCCCCCCCTGCTAGAGCCGCCTCCCTGGCCAACCTGGGTGGGGGTGGAGAACAGTGTTTTTTTCATACGTTCATAGATTCTAGGACTGGAAGGGACCTCGAGAGGTCATCGAGTCCAGTCCCCTGCCCGCATGGCAGGACCATGTAACGGACTTATTAGATAAGGGAAATGCGGTAGACCTAATATACCTGGATTTCAGTAAAGCGTTTGATACTGTACCCCATGAGGAATTATTGGTTAAACTGGAAAACATGGGGATCGATATGAAAATCCAGAGGTGGATAAAGAATTGGTTAATGGGGAGAATGCAGCGGGTCGTATTAACGGGTGAACTGTCGGGTTGGAGGGAGGTTACTAGTGGAGTGCCTCAAGGTTCGGTTTTGGGACCCATTTTATTTAATCTATTTATAACTGACCTCGGAACCGATTGCAAGAGTGGGCTGATAAAGTTTGCGGATGATACGAAGGTGGGAGGAGTTGCAAATTCGGAGGAGGATAGGGATATTCTGCAGGGAGACTTGAATGAGCTTGTGAATTGGAGTGTCAGAAATAAGATGAAATTTAATAGTGAAAAGTGTAAGGTGATGCACTTGGGGATGACTAATAACAATTTTAGTTACAAGATGGGGACGCATTGGTTAGAAGTAACGGAAGAGGAGAAGGACCTAGGGGTCCTTGTAGACCGCAGGATGACTATGAGTCGACAATGTGACGTGGCTGTGAAAAAAGCCAATGCAGTCTTGGGATGTATTAGGCGAGGTATATCTAGTAGGGATAAGGAGGTCCTGCTTCCGTTGTATACGGCGCTGGTGAGACCTCATTTGGAGTACTGTGTGTAGTTCTGGTCTCCCATGTTTAAAAAAGATGAACTCAAATTGGAACGGGTGCAGAGAAGGGCGACTAGGATGATCAGAGGAATGGAAAACCTGTCGTATGAAAAGAGATTAGAGGAGCTCGGGTTGTTTAGTCTGACAAAACGAAGGCTGAGGGGGGATATGATTGCTATCTTTAAATATATCAGAGGGATAAATACAAGGGAGGGAGAGGAATTATTTCAGCTGAGTACTAATGTGGACACGAGAACCAATGGATATAAACTGGCCGTGGGGAAGTTCAGGCTTGAAATCAGACGAAGGTTTCTGACCGTCAGAGGGGTGAAATATTGGAACGGCCTTCCGAGGGAAACGGTGGGGGCAACGGACCTGTCTGGTCTTAAGATTAAGTTGGATAAGTTTATGGAGGGAATGGTTTAATGGTAAAACATAGTAGTCGAGGAAAACCAAGCAATGGTACGTAAATAGCATAATGGCAAACAAGGGTCAGGCTAGAGACTCTTGCCTACATGCTCGGGGTATTACTGATCGCCATATTTGGGGTCGGGAAGGAATTTTCCTCCAGGGTAGATTGGCTGAGCCTCTGGAGGTTTTTCGCCTTCCTCCGCAGCATGGGGCAGGGATCACTAGCAGGAGGGTCCCTGCCGATTGAAGTCACTAAAACACAGGATTGGGGACTTCAACGGCACAGTCCAGGGAAGGGTCTTGTGGCCTGCAGCATGCAGGGGGTCAGACCAGATGATCATAATGGTCCCTTCTGACCTTAAAGTCTATGAGTCTATGAGACCAAATACCATCCCTGATAGACATTTATCTAACCTACTCTTAAATATCTCAAGAGATGGAGATTCCACAACCTCCCTCGGCAATTTATTCCAGTGTTTAACCACCCTGACAGTTAGGAACTTTTTCCTAATGTCCAACCTAGACCTCCCTTGTTGCACTTTAAACCCATTGCTTCTGGTTCTATCCTTAGAGGCTAAGGTGAACAAGTTTTCTCCCTCCTCCTTATGACACCCTTTTAAATACCTGAAAACTGCTATCATGTCTCCTCTCAGTCTTCTCTTTTCCAAACTAAACAAAGCCAATTCTTTCAGCCTTCCTTCATAGGTCATGTTCTCAAGACCTTTAATCATTCTTGTTGCTCTTCTCCGGACCCTTTCCAATTTCTCCACATCTTTTTTAAAATGCGGTGCCCAGAACTGGACACAATACTCCAGCTGAGGCCTAACCAGAGCAGAGTAGAGCGGAAGAATGACTTCTCGTGTCTTGCTCACAACACACCTGTTAATACATCCCAGAATCAGGTTTGCTTTTTTTGCAACAGCATCACACTGTTGACTCATATTTAGCTTGTGGTCCACTATAACCCCTAGATCCCTTTCTGCCGTACTCCTTCCTAGACAGTCTCTTCCCATTCTGTATGTGTGAAACTGATTGTTCCTTCCTAAGTGGAGCACTTTGCATTTGTCTTTGTTAAACTTCATCCTGTTTAACTCAGACCATTTCTCCAATTTGTCCAGATCATTTTGAATTATGACCCTGTCCTCCAAAGCAGTTGCAATCCCTCCCAGTTTGGTATCATCCGCAAACTTAATAAGCGTACTTTCTATGCCAATATCTAAGTCGTTGATGAAGATATTGAACAGCGCCGGTCCCAAAACAGACCCCTGCGATACCCCACTCGTTATGGCTTTCCAGCAGGATTGGGAACTATTAATAACAACTCTCTGAGTACGGTTATCCAGCCAGTTATGCACCCACCTTATAGTAGCCCCATCTAAATTGTATTTGCCTAGTTTATCAATAAGAATATCATGCGAGACCGTATCAAATGCCTTACTAAAGTCTAGGTATACCACATCCACAGCCTCACCCTTATCTACAAGGCTCGTTATCCTGTCAAAGAAAGCTATCAGATTGGTTTGACATGATTTGTTCTTCACAAATCCATGCTGGCTGTTCCCTATCACCTTACCACCTTCCAAGTGTTTGCAGATGATTTCCTTAATTACTTGCTCCATTATCTTCCCTGGCACAGAAGTTAAACTCACTGGGGTCTGTAGTTTCCTGGGTTGTTTTTATTTCCCTTTTTATAGATGGGCACTATATTTCCCCTTTTCCAGTCTTCTGGAATCTCTCCCGTCTCCCATGATTTTCCAAAGATAATAGCTGGAGGCTCAGATACCTCCTCTATTAGCTCCTTGAGTATTCTAGGATGCATTTCATCAGGCCCGGGTGACTTGCAGGCATCTAACTTTTCTAAGTGATTTTTAACTTGTTCTTTTTTTATTTTATCTGCTAAACCTACCCCCTTCCCATTAGCATTCACTATGTTAGGCATTCCTTCAGACTTCTCGGTGAAGACCGAAACAAAGAAGTCATTAAGCATCTCCGCCATTTCCAAGTTTCCTGTTACTGTTTCTCCCTCTTCACTAAGCAGTGGGCCTACCCTGTCTTTGGTCTTCCTCTTGCTTCTAATGTATTGATAAAAAGTCTTCTTGTTTCCCTTTATTCCCGTAGCTAGTTTGAGCTCATTTTGTGCCTTTGCCTTTCTAATCTTGCCCCTGCATTCCTGTGTTGTTTGCCTATATTCATCCTTTGTAATCTGTCCCAGTTTCCATTTTTTATATGACTCCTTTTTATTTTTTAGATCATGCAAGATCTCATGGTTAAGCCAAGGTGGTCTTTTGCCACATTTTCTATCTTTCCTAACCAGCGGAATAGCTTGCTTTTGGGCCCTTAATAGTGTCCCTTTGAAAAACTGCCAACTCTCCTCAGTTGTTTTTCCCCTCAGTCTTGATTCCCATGGGACCTTACCTATCAGCTCTCTGAGCTTACCAAAATCTGCCTTCCTGAAATCCATTGTCTCTATTTTGCTGTTCTCCCTTCTACCCTTCCTTAGAATTGCAAACTCTATGATTTCATGATCACTTTCACCCAGGCTGTCTTCTACTTTCAAATTCTCAAATTCTTTCGAGTTTTCTCCTTTCCTTTTACTGATTTTACTAGAAAACAGACGTCCCTGTTAGAATCATAGAATCATAGAATATCAGAGTTGGAACGGACCTCAAGAGGTCATCTAGTCCAACCCCCTGCTCAAAGCAGGACCAATTCCCAGCTAAATCATCCCAGCCAGGGCTTTGTCAAGCCGGGCCTTAAAAACCTCCAAGGAAGGAGACTCCACCACCTCCCTAGGTAACGCATTCCAGTGTTTCACCACCCTCCTAGTGAAATAGTTTTTCCTGATATCCAACCTGGACCTCCCCCACTGCAACTTGAGACCATTCCTCCTTATTCTGTCATCTGCCACCACTGAGAACAGCCGAGCTCCATCGTCTTTGGAACCCCCCTTCAGGTAGTTGAAGGCTGCTATCAAATCCCCCCTCATTCTTCTCTTCTGGAGACTAAACAATCCCAGTTCCCTCAGCCTCTCCTCATAAGTCATGTGCTCCAGACCCCTAATCATTTTTGTTGCCCTCCTCTGGACTCTTTCCAATTTTTCCTCATCCTTCTTGTAGTGTGGGGCCCAAAACTGGACACAGTATTCCAGATCAGGCCTCACCAATGTCGAATAAAGGGGAACGATCACGTTCCTCGATCTGCTGGCAATGCCCCTACTTATACAGCCCAAAATGCCGTTAGCCTTCTTGGGAACAAGAGCACACTGTTGACTCATATCCAGCTTCTCATCCACTGTGACCCCTAGGTCCTTTTCTGCAGAACTGCTACTTAGCCATTCGGTCCCTAGTCTGTAGCAGTGCATGGGATTCTTCCGTCCTAAGTGCAGGACTCTGCACTTGTCCTTGTTGAACCTCATCAGGTTTTTTTCGGCCCAATCCTCTAATGTGTCTAGGTCCCTCTGTATCCGATCCCTACCCTCTAGTGTATCTACCACGCCTCCTAGTTGAGTGTCACCTGCAAACTTGCTGAGAGTGCAGTCCACACCATCCTCCAGTTCATTAATAAAGATATTAAACAAAACCGGCCCCAGGAGCGACCCTTGGGGCACTCCGCTTGAAACCGGCTGCCAACTAGACATGGAGCCATTGATCACTACCCGTTGAGCCCGACGATCCAGCCAGCTTTCTATCCAGCTTACAGTCCATTCATCCAGCCCATACTTCTTTAACTTGGCGGCAAGAATACTGTGGGAGACGTATGTGAGTGCGAGCAGGAGCCTCTTTCGAGTTTTCTCCTTTTATTGATTTTACTAGAAAACAGACGTGCCTGTTGAGAAGGTAAGAGCCTTGGAGAGGTTTTTAACCTGCTCAGTCTGATCCATCTGGTGCCAGCTGAATTCTAGGCATGGAAAACACTAGTTCAAGGTGGCAGAATTTTATAGCCCACCTGGGATTTTGTGCCGTAGAATCACTGGGGACATTAGGGTTTGTCCTTTTCGTTTTACCTTTTCCTCCATCCCTCCTTCCTTTCTCTTGTTCCCCTCCCACCACCAAGAGTGGTGTGTGTGTGTGTGTTACTGGGGGTGCTCTTCACCTCCCCTCGTGCGAAGTTGACACTGCAGGGGCTGTCCCTTTGTGAACATCAGCAACTCCTACTCCCTGCTGCAGGTACTGCTCTGGCTCACTGTAAATGGGGTGCTAGTGGAAGGGGAAATGGAGCCCCCTGGCACTCACTAAATGGGAAAGTGGTGGATTCTCCATCTCTTGATGTCATTGAATGAAGACTAAATGCCTTTGTGGAATGTTTCTGCCCAAAAAGTAACTATTGTCCTATACAGGAAGCCTATGATATGCAGGGGCTTAGATGAGATGCTCTAAAGGTCTCTTGTGGCCATAAAGTCTCCTAATTTTGGAAACACTGAGTGTAGCATTGGGAGCAGCCTCTGATGTTTTACCGTCTAGCCGGATTGCTTCCTAGAATGAAGACGCATTGAGTGGGGTGATCCACAGAGAGTAGCTCAAACCTTCAAAGTGTCAGGCCAGCAGCAGGACATTAGCACTTCCGGGGATGGGTGGGTGTGGCAGTGACATCACAAAGGCCTTTTCAGGACCTCAGCGTATTGGTCAAAGGTGTTAGGGAGGTGGTGACCTCCGTGAGAGATGCTGACATCAGCCAGGCAGGACAGGGGCGCATGGCCAGGGAAACCTCAGAGACCCCTGTGGCTTTGCTTCAGCAAGTCTCCTTCTCGAGGTTTCTCTTGAGGACTGAGAGAGTATTAGGATTCACGTATTTGAGTGAGAGCAGGAGCCTCTTTCGAGTTGTCTCCTTTCCTTTTACTGATTTTACTAGAAAACAGACATCCCTGTTTAGAAAGTAAGAGCCTCCAAGAGGTTTTGGAACCTGCTCAGTCTGATCCATCTGGTGCCAGCTGAATTCTGGGCATGGAAAACACTAGTTCAAGGTGGCAGAATTTTAATCCCTCCCTGTGATTTTGTCTGGTAGAATCACTGGGGACATTAGGGTTTGTCCTTTTCGTTTTACCTTTTCCTCCATCCCTCCTTCCTTTCTCTTTATCTCTTACTTCTTTTGTCCTTTCTCTTGTTCCCTTCCCACCACCAGGAGTGGTATATGTGTGTGTGTGTGTGTGTTGCTGGCCAAACTAAAAGCAGAAGAAAATGAAAGAAAACATCAGAGACTGCTTCAATTAACAAAACTCAAGACACAGCAGAGAAAAAGAGAAGAAAAAGCCATCCTCCAGATCATTAATAAAGATATTAAACAAAACCGGCCCCAGGACCGACCCTTGGGGCACTACTCCGCTTGAAACCGGCTGCCAACTAGACATGGAGCCATTGATCACTACCTGTTGAGCCCGACGATCCAGCCAGCTTTCTATCCACCTTACAGTCCATTCATCCATCCCATACTTCTTTAACTTGGTGGCAAGAATACTGTGGGAGAGCGTATCAAAAGCTTTGCTAAAGTCAAGGAATAACACATCCACTGCTTTCCCCTCATCCACAGAGCCAGTTATCTCATCATAGAAGGCAATTAGGTTAGTCAGGCACGACTTCCCCTTCGTGAATCCATGCTGACTGTTCCTGATCACTTTCCTCTCCTCTAAGTGTTTCATAATTGATTCCTTGAGGACCTGCTCCATGATTTTTCCAGGGACTGAAGTGAGGCTGACTGGCCTGTAGTTCCCTGGATCCTCCTCCTTCCCTTTTTTAAAGATGGGCACGACATTAGCCTTTTTCCAGTCATCCGGGACCTCCCTCGATCGCCATGAGTTTTCAAAAATAATGGCTAATGGCTGTGCAATCTCATCCGCCAAGTCCTTTAGCACCCTCGGATGCAGCGCATCCAGCCCCATGGAGTTGTGCACGTCCAGTTTTTCTAAATAGTCCCGAACCACTTCTTTCTCCACAGAGGGCTGGTCACCTTCTCCCCATATTGTGCTGCCCAGTGCAGCAGTCTGGGAGCTGACCTTGTTCGTGAAGACAGAGGCAAAAAAAGCATTGAGTACATTAGCTTTTTCCACATCCTCGGTCACTAGGTTGCCTCCCTCATTCAGTAAGGGGCCCACACTTTCCTTGACTTTCTTCTTGTTGCTAACATACCTGAAGAAACCCTTCTTGTTACTCTTAACATCTCTTGCTAGCTGCAACTCCAAGTGTGATTTGGCCTTCCTGATTTCACTCCTGCATGCCTGAGCAATATTTTTATACTCCTCCCTGGTCATTTGTCCAATCTTCCACTTCTTGTAAGCTTCTTTTTTGCGTTTAAGATCAGCAAGGATTTCACTGTCTAGCCAAGCTGGTCGCCTGCCATATTTACTATTCTTTCTACACATCGGGATGGTTTGTTCCTGCAACCGCAATAAGGGTTCTTTAATATACAGCCAGCTCTCCTGGACCCCTTTGCCCTTCATGTTATTCTCCCAGGGGATCCTGCCCATCTGTTCCCTGAGGGAGTCAAAGTCTGCTTTTCTGAAGTCCAGGGTCCGTATTCTGCTGCTCTCCTTTCTTCCTTGTGTCAGGATCCTGAACTCGACCATCTCATGGTCACTGCCTCCCAGATTCCCATCCACTTTTGCTTCCCCTACTAATTCTTCCCTGTTTGTGAGCAGCAGGTCAAGAAAAGCTCTGCCCCTAGTTGGTTCCTCCAGCACTTGCACCAGGAAATTGTGCCCTACACGTTCCAAAAACTTCCTGGATTGTCTGTGCACCGCTGTATTGCTCTCCTAGCAGATATCAGGGTGATTAAAGTCTCCCATGAGAACCAGGGCCTGCGATCTAGCAACTTCTGCTAGTTGCCAGAAGAAAGCCTCATCCACCTCATCCCCCTGGTCTGGTGGTCTATACCAGACTCCAACCATGACATCCCCCTTGTTGCTCACACTTCTCAACTTTATCCAGAGACTCTCAGGTTTTTCTGCAGTTTCATACAGGAGCTCTGAGCAGTCATACTCCTCTCTTACATACAACGCAACTCCCCCACCTTTTCTGCCCTGCCTGTCCTTCCTGAACAGTTTATATCCATCCATGACAGTACTCCAGTCATGTGAGTTATCCCACCAAGTCTCTGTTATTCCAATCACATCATAGTTCCCTGACTGTGCCAGGACTTCCAGTTCTCCCAGCTTGTTTCCCAGGCTTCTTGCATTTGTGTATAGGCACTTAAGATAACTCATCCATCGTCCCTCATTCTCAGCATGAGACAGGAGTCCTCCCCCCTTGCGCTCTCCTGCTTGTGCTTCCTCCCAGGATCCCATTTCCCCACTTACCTCAGGGCTTTGGTCTCCTTCCCCCGGTGAACCTAGTTTAAAGCCCTCCTCACTAGGTTAGCCAGCCTGCTGGCGAAGATGCTCTTCTCTCTCTTCGTTAGGTGGAGCCCGTCTCTGCCTAGCACTCCTCCTTCTTGGAACACCATCCCATGGTTGAAGAATCCAAAGCCTTCTCTCCAACACCACCTGTGTAGCCATTCGTTGACTTCCACGATTCGACGGTCTCTACCCAGGCCTTTTCCTTGCACAGGGAGGATGGACGAGAACACCACTTGCGCCTCAAACTCCTTTATCCTTCTTCCCAGAGCCACATAGTCTGCAGTGATCCGCTCAAGGTCATCTCTGATCGCTCACCTTCCACATCACCGTCTTCTTAAGAACTTCCTCAACTGTTGCAGGAACTACTCAGAGAAACCTGCAGATGTAAGCCTCAGTGAGCTCTCCCCAAGCGAACTCCCAGTCAAACTCCCGCTCTTAGCCTCTGCTGTTCGCCGCTCCTTCTCCAAGTCTCTCTTTGAGGACTGAGAGAGTATTAGGGTTCACGTATTTGAGTGCGAGCAGGAGCCTCTTTCGAGTTTTTTCCTTTCCTTTTACTGATTTTACTAGAAAACAGACGTCCCAGTTTACAAGGTAAGAGCCTCCAAGAGGTTTTGGAACCTACTCAGTCTGATCCATCTGGTTGGGGAGGGCGTTGGGGGGACAAGGAGAAGGATAGGTCAGGGATTCTGAGGGGGCAGTTGGGGGGCAGGAAGTGGGTGGGGGTCAGATAGGGGGCAGGGCCAGGCTGTTTGGGGAGGCACAGCCTTCCCTACCCTAAAGCTCATTCAGCAGTTGGAGGCTTGCAGACAGCTATTTAACACAATGAGTCAAGCTGTTATCTTTTCCCTTAGGGCTACCATCCCTTTCACTTCTCAAATGGTGTCCCTAGCCTCTGTTTGTCAGAGGGTGGAGATGGATGGCAGGAGAGAGATCACTTGATCATTACGTGTTAGGTTCACTCCCTCTGGGGCACTTGGCATTGGCCACTGTCGGTAGACAGGATACTGGGCTGGACGGACCTTTGGTCTGACCCAGTACGGCCTTTCTTATGTTCTAATCTAAATGAACCCAAAGTTCTGGAGACAGATATGAGTCAAGGAAGCCAGCAGAGTATCAGAAACCTGGAAGAATCTCTGACTGGATGGGCTCAGGCGTTTGGTCACAAGCTGAGGTGGTTCAAAAGTTTTAGATTTTTTTTAAGCAGAATTTTTTATTGTTTCTTTAAACAATCAAACACAGCAAGCAGCAAATATTTGGCCACACATTTCTGAAACCCCAAACCATGTTCAGGTTTTGGCAGACTAATTTCAGCTTTTCAATTAAAAAAAAACCACAACAAATTTTGAAGGAAAGCAGACATTGTCCGTGATTTTTTCTGCTTTTTAAAAACCCCTAAGTTTTCGATCCAAAAAAAGTTTTGACGGAAAATATTTTCCCAACCCTTTTAGTGCCTTTTAGCACTAGCTGATGCTGAGAACCAGTGATACCTTGTAAAGGTGACTTGAAAAGAAGTTTTCTCAAAACTGAGTTTGTGCTGAGATGTGGAAGGTTTTTAAATGTTTATTTTTCCCAGGGCCACCCGGGGGGTGGGGGGAGGCAAATGGGGCAATTTGCCCCATGGCCACAGGGGTCCCCACGAGAATATAGTATTCTATAGTATTGCAACTTTTTTTTATGGAAGGGGCCCCCAAAATTGCTTTGCCCCAGGCCCCCTGAATCCTCTGGGCGGCCCTGAACTTACCTTGGTGTCTTGTGGCTCTGCTCCTCCCTGAAACAAGGAGAAAGTGAGCGATGAGAACTCCCCTGAACATAGACACTCTGAATAGTATGCACTTTCAGTCTATATTAGGAATTAATGAGATTTACAAAATTTGGGCAGGATCGCGGTACAAACAAACAAGCAGAAATGAATAGACAGTAAATTACCTGGGAGCTTCTACTCTAACACTCAAATAAAGTCCTTAAAAATATGTTTCAGTCAATCTCTATTCAGAGCCTTCTCAAATTTAAATAGTGGGAGTTGGGTACCGAAGTGTCCCTTGTTCCCATGAAAATCCTTCCCTTCAAAGCATCTCAAACTGACAACTCTGTTAACTTTGTGTCAGGTTTAATATTAGAAAAAACACACACTAGACGAATGTGTTATATAAATATTAAACCAAACCAAACCACTAAATATCTGAAATTTCAACTAAATTTCCAATCCTATCCTTCCCCCAGCTGGTACATTCCTGACCCCTAATATGAACACGTATGGGTATGTTATAAATATTACAAGTCAAGAACATTCTCACAGTATGTAACACACACAGCTGCTTTCGACAGAACCCCCAACCTCAACACCTAACAAGAGGCAAGATAAATAAAAATCAGATAAACTGTATGGGTTTTATCTTGACCTGCATTCTGATTACCAAGAATCTTCACTCCCCAGGAATGAAGATTATTTAGATAGAATCAATAATACAGAATACGCCATATAAAGCAATTCAGAATCACCATTTACCCTGACTCAATACTTTAAGGAGAAGAACACTCTGATGGCTTGGATACCATCTGCCAAGACATTGTATCTTATCGGATTCAGTGTTGTTGAAAGCTATGACACTGATAGAAATAGAGCAGACATTTGTCTGACACTTCATCGAGAGGCCTTCAGGAGCCACTGAAGGAAGATCAGTCAATAGGCAGACAAATGTAACTGGGGCCGAGCTGTGCACCCAGCAGGCCAAACATGGTTCCCCACACACCTGGAAATGTGAGTTACGGGGAGGCAATGCGGGGTAATCACGATGGACAAGGAAGCTTTCCTCACCAAGTGAATGATGGACATCGTACTGGAAAAGGGGGAGGGAGGGATGCTGATGCTCTGTGTAATTCAAAACTGAGTAGGCTAATGTACATTCATGCCTGGCAATAACTGAGGGAACATTGTTAGGGGGCTTATTCCTTCACCCTCTCACTTCCCTGGTCCTTCTCGCATGAACAGAGAGTAACAATACCCAAAGTCCGAAGGTGCAAACAATTCGATGAACTTCCAGGAAGCATGATTCCAGTTTCCTTCTCAATCCAAGATACGCAACTTCAGCTACGTGAATAGCATAGCTGAAGTCGAAGTATCTTGGATCGAATTACCTGGGGTCCAGACAGCGCGGGATCGGTGGCCGTGGCTCCCCCGTCAACTGCACTACCGCCGCTCACTCTGGTGGAGTTCCGGAGTCGACGGTGTGCACGTTCGGGGATCGATATATCGATCCCAGATAAATCGATTGCTACCCGCCGATACGGCGCGTAGTGAAGACGTACCCTAGTGTCCCCCTTCCCAGCTCTGACACCACAGAGCCTTGCCTGTGTCCCTGTTCCTGTTCCCATTCCCTGTTCCCATTCCTGCCCTTAGCAAAACATGATCCCAATTCCCCCACCCACAGTCTCTGTTCCCATTCCCCCCTTACTTCCTGATTGACTGCAGACTATATAGTAAAACTTGAGTTCTGCTTAGCTAGGGTTACCATATTTCAGCAAGCAAAACAGAGGATGGGAGGAGCCCCGCCCCTGCCCCTCCCACTTCCCACCCCCCAGAACCCTCAACCCTCCCCCTGTTCCTTGTCCCCTGACTGCCCCCTCCTGGGACCCCTGCCCCTAACTGCCCCCCAGGACTCCACCCCCTATCTAAGCCTCCCTGCCTCTTGTCCCCTGACTGCCCCAACCCTTATCCACACCCCCACCCCCAGACAGACCCCTGGGACTCCCACGCCCCATCCAACCACTCCCCACCCCCTGACAGCCCCCCCCCGAGAACTCCCAACCCATCTAAACCCCTCTGCTCCCTGTCCCCTGACTGCTCCGATCCCTCTCCCCACTCCTGCTCCCTGACAGCTCCCCCCCAGAACTCCCAACCCCCCACCCCTCCCGCTCCTTGTCCCCTGACTGCCCCCTCCTGGGACCCCTGCTCCTAACTGCCCTCCAGAACCCCACCTCCTACCTAAGCCTCCCTGTTCCTTATCCCCTAACTGCTCCTTCCTAAGACCCCCCCCAACTGCCCCCCAGGACCCTACCCCCTACCTGTACCCTGACTGCCCAAAACTTTCTCCACTCCCCCCAAAAAGCCCCCCCCCGAACTCCCGACCCCCCCCGTTTCTTGACTGCCCCCTCCAGAACCTCCCTGCCCCTTCTCCTGCCCCCCTGGCCCCCTTACCCTGCTGCTCAGAACAGGGTGTTGGGCTCTGCGCGAGCCGGAGATGTGGCTGCGCTCCCCAGCACAACACACAACACGGTCCCTGGCCCTGCACAGTGCTGCTGGAGCCGGGCGCGGGGCTGCCGGGGAGGAGCTGCCGGCTCAGAATGCAGGGAGGGAGGGAGGAGGAGGAGCTCCTCTACAGCTGCTCCGGAGTCCAGCCCGTGACTTTCCTGCAGCCCTCCCAGCCGCTCGCTCTGCTCTGCCGGGGGGGGGAGGGGGGGGGAAATCCCGGACATTTTGAGTGATTTACAAATTCCCCCCGGACGCTATTTTTAGCACAAAAAGGAGGACATGTCCGGGTAAATCCGGACGAATGGTAACCCTAGCCGACCCAGGCTGGAGACGCGCCTCCTCCCCCCACACCCTCCTTACCTGCTTCAGGCTTCCTGTGAATCAAATATTCGTGGGAAGCAGGGGAGGGGGCGGAGTTGGGGCGGGGACTTTGGGGAAGGGGCAGAATTGGGGCGGGGGGGCATGGGCGGGGCCCCGTGGAGTGTCCTCCTTTTGGAGGCTCAAAATATGGTAACCCTAGGGTCGGCCCGCCCAGCACTGCCAGTCCCCGGCCCGGCCCCCAGCCGAGCACCTCCGGCCCGCCCAGCACTGCTGGCCCCCGGCCGAGCACCTCCGGCCCGCCCAGCACTGCCGGCCCCTGGCCGAGCACCCCCGGCCCAGCCTCGCCGACCGCCGGCCCCCAAGCCCCCGGCCCGGCCCGGCCGACCTCCGTCCCCCAAGCCCCCGGCCCGGCCCGGCCGACCTCTGTCCCCCGAGCCCCCGAGCCGCCGGCCCCCGAGCCCCCGGCCCGGCACCGCTGGCTCCCGAGCCCCCGGCCCGGCACCGCTGACCGCCGGCCGCCGGCCCGCATGTCCCGATTTTCCCGGACATGTCCGGCTTTTGGGGATTTCCCCCCGGACGGGGATTTGGAGCCCAAAAAGCCAGACATGTCCGGGAAAATCCAGACGTATGGTAACCCTACTCTATGCACGGTAAGAGAAGGGACAAAGGAAGCAGCCATTAAACAGAAGACTAGATCCTGGATGAAATTTGGCCAGTAAGACTGTTGAGAGCTTTGCTTTGAATGTAACACAATTTGTTAAGTTAGGCGCCAATTGTGTTTTATCGTCATTTTTCTTCTAACCATTTTGGACGTTTATGCCTCCTTACTTGTATTCACTTAAAATCACTCTCTTTGTAGTTAATAAACTTGTTTAATTGTTATATCTAATCGAGTGTGATTAAATTGAAGTGTCTGGGAAACTCAATTTGGTGTAACAAATTGTGCATATTATTTCTTTTAAAGAAATATGGACTTTTTATGAATTTGTCTTGTGCAGAGAGGGCTTGGCATTACAGGACAGATATTGCTGGGGGAACACCCTGAAATATAACCAAGGTGTGGCTGGCTGGTAGGATTGCCAAATTTCTAATCACACAAAACAGAACACCTCTGCCCTGTCCTCTCTCTTCTTCGAGGCCCCGCCTATGCCCTGCTCCTTCTCCGAGGCCCCGCCTCTGCTTGCTTCATGCCCCTCTCCAATCGTTGCTCACTCTTCTTCACCCTCATTCACTTTCACCGGGCTGGGGCAGAGGATTGGAGGGGGAGGCGAGGACTCTGGCCTGGGGGGTGCAGGCTCTGGGGTGGGGCCAGGGATGAGGGGTGCGGGGTTCCAGCTGCAGTTACTGCAGCTGCGAGGAAGCAGTTGCCAAGACCCTGCAGCCTCTGGGCACATGGGTGGTCCTGCAGCTCTACACATTGGTCACTGTACCCTCTACACATTGGAGCACTTAGGGGCCACAGGGACTTAGTGGCCACTTCTAGGAGCCACGTGGCGCTGGGGCAGGCAAGGAGCCTGCCTTAGTCCCAAGCCCCTGCTGCACCGCCGACTGGACTTTTAACAGTCCACCAGAGCCACCAGGGTCCCTTTTCGACCAGGCGTTCTGGTGGAAAACTGGCTGCCTGGCAACCCTACTGGCTGGCTGCTGCACACACACAGACGTAGCTGGGAGGGACTTGCATGCTGGAGGCTGTTTGTGAGCAGTCCTGACTGGTGCGTACAGCAGCAAAGCAGTGAAAAGGGAACCCCAGGTTAGGGGGAAAGGGTGACCCAGCTACGCACTAGTCTAGATTGTCCCCTGGGTATGTCACACCTGCCTTCTGCAGGGTTTTGTGACTCACAGTCTAAGGCGTCAGTCTCTCCCCCATTTGTTGGGCAGGAGCTCAGGCGCCTAACTCAGGCTTTGTGAATCCCAGTGATTTTTCTAGGTGCCTAGAAGTGAAGTGTTGTGACGCTCAGCATCACTGTGCCTAACTCCTGTTGTGTATTCAGACCGTCGGGCCAACGTCCCTTTGTGGAGCTGGGCCTAATCTCATTTTGTAATGGCAGCACAATATCATAATCTTGTGCTTAGAGTTTAGACATGGAGCCCTGGGTGAACTTGATTTTCTCTGTGAACTGCTGCATGTGAATCAGATTAAAGCAAAGTGGCAGCACATCACAAGTCAAATCAGCTTTAAGGAAACCCACGAAACCAAAAGAAGGGGTTACTCTCCTGTGCAGTAACTGTAGTTCTTCTAGAGGGTGTGTCCCTAGGGGTGCACCACACTGGGCCTGCGTGTGCCCCTTGTGCCCTGCATCTAGGCCAGTGGCTCTCAAACTTTTGTACTGGTGACCCCTTTCACATAGCAAGCTTCTGAGTGCGACCCCCTCCCCTATAAATTAAAATTTTTTTTTTTAAAATTAACCATTATAAATGCTGGAGGCAAACCGGGATTTGGGGTGGAGGTTGACAGCTCACGACCTCCCATGTAATAACCTCGCGACTCCCTGAGGGGTCCTGACCCCAGTTTGAGAACCCCTGGTCTAGGCCATATCAGGCTGCATGGCCAAACAGTCCGCTGAGTTCCTTCTGCACCACCAAGTCTGAGCAGAAACTCTGAAGCAGAGGGGAGGCGGACGGGTAGTGGGGCATCCAGAGGGGGACACATCTCAAAGAACTACAGTTACTACACAGGGGGAGTAACCCCTTTTTCTTCTTCAAGTCCTATCCCTACTACCGCTCAGGGTGATTTCTGAGCAGTATCCCCAGTAGGAGGAAGAAGCTTTGGAATGGAGTCCAGAACAGAAGAGAAAATTGCGTTGCTGACTGCAGCATCAGACCTGGAGACATCGACTAATGCATAGTGTCTAGCGAAAATATCTACTGAAGACCACATATCGGTCCTGCAGCTGTCTGAAATGGGCACATTTTAAAGTAGATCTATAGATGTAGACTGTGATCTGGTTGAATGTGCCAAAATACTGATAGGGAGTGTAATGGCGACAGCTTGGTATCAAGTTGTGATTCAAAAGTCTCTGGATGGAAATGACAAATCCCTTAAATCTATCTGCAATCAAAATGAATAGTCTATTGGATTTGTGAACTGGTTTAGTTCTGTCGAGGTAGAAGGCTTCTGCCCTCCTGACATCTGGAGTGTGGAGAACTGTCTCCTGGTGGGAAGTATGTGGTTTTGGGAAGAAAACTGGCAGCTATATGGTCTGATTCAGGTGAAAATTGGAAGTCACGTTAGGGAGAAAGCTGGGATGCAGTCGGAAGGAGACCTTCTCCTTGTGAAACATTGAAAGGGGGTGTGGGGAGGGGCTGCCATGAATGCACCAATCTCGCTGACTCTGTGAGCTGAGGTATAAGTATGAAAGGGATTTTTGAGCCATTGGTGATCCACTGAATCTCTGTTTGTTTGCAGGAGTGTAGATGCCCAAAGTGCATAATATGGTCCTGGAATCTTTAAGGGGATTTAATGACTTGTCAGTGTTCTCTGCAAACAACTTTCATCTGCCAAATTGAAGAGCCTCAACTGTATTCTGAATTTCCCTGGGGAAGCCAGACAATATCAGCCAGGAAGCCCGGCACAGAACTGCCGCCACAGAGATGCAGTGTCTGTATCATCAAGAGCTGCCTGCAAAGACATTCTTGCCAACAACTGACCCTCAGCAACAATTGCCTGGAATTGTTCTCTTTGATCCGAGTGAAGGCATTCAATAAATGACTCAAATTATGTATAGTTGGTAAAGTATTTGGCCATAAATGCTGGGTAATTTGCATAGAGGAATTGCAGCATAGCTGATGAATAGGCCTTCCAGCCTAGTGGGGTCCAGATGCTTTTGGTCTCTGTCATATGGGGTGGATTTGTAATGGTGTTCACCACATCAACAAAGAGAGGTTGGAAAACAGCAATTCAGAGTCCTTGGAGGGGACATAGTATTATTTGTTAGCCCTCCTACAAGTGGGTGTCACCGTAGCTGGGATTTGCCAGATGGTTCTAGTGGGTTCCCATAGAGCCTCATTAATGGGAAAGGTGACTCCTGATGGCGTCACAGAGTGCAGAATATCCAGCAGCTTGTGTTGGAGTTCTCCAAGTTCTTCCAGTGGTATCTGCAGATTCTGGCACTGGCTTAATGTGGTCCTGGAACTGGCAAAAATCATGAACTAGCAGAAAGGCATCAGGGCCTCATCTGGGAAGGAGGTCTGAGATGTGGCTTCTTTGTCTGCCCTGGACTGCTGTTCCTGAAATGTTTCCTCTTGCTGCTGGGGAGGGGAAGTTTGGGTCTCCCTGTCATCCCAATGGGATGGGGCTGGGACCTAGAGAACTGCTGACAATAGGCAGTATAGGGATTCCAATATGTCCCTTGAGGCCATTACTGGGAAGGGGGTAGCATCCGGAGCTGCTCCCACCAGGATCGATGAGGTCCCAAAACATCTCCCCTGCCCCTTCGGGAAAGGGGTGTGTGTGTGTGAGGATGCTTTGGAGAACCTTGCACAAAAAGAGAGGAGGTAGAGGGAAGGTCATCTGGAGCAGCTCCCAGAGAATGGGACTGGCAGGACAATGGCACCAGGGAGGCAAAGGGATCTGGAGATGGGGGATTCTCGATACCGAAAGGTGCTCTGTGGCTGCTACCAACAGAGACTGAGGTTCAGCACTCATCACCAATTCCTTTTGTAGTCTGACGTCCTGAGGTACCGAGAGCTTTTGTGGTACCGAGAGGTGTCTGTCCTTTTCTGATGGCAATGGAGTCCTGGGGTGCCACGGGGCTGGTGCAGATGAGGTTGAAGGCTTTCATGGTACCTCAGCAGTTGGTAAGGATATTGAGAGTGGAGTCTGAGATGACAGTACTGCTCCTTCTTGTTTGGTGCTACCAGGGTCTTCCCAGAGCTCTGGTTGGACTTAGAATCGTGGCATTTTCCCATGTCCACCATATTGGAGGAGCCTCTTCCACCTTGAGGAAAACCTCTCAGAGGCTGTAGATCTGGCTGGAGTGAATTCTTTTTGTGGAGGAACCCCTGGGAAGGGCACTAGATTTGCTCTTCTGGGAGACTTCAGAGGAAGGCTCTGAGAATTTCTCCTTCCCAGAAGAATGCTGAGCTGAGGTGGAAGGGCCCTATTTGCCCCTGGTAACTGACGTCCAGGGGTTTCCTGACCTGACTCAGGAGCAGGCTGGAGGGAATTCTCCATCATAAGGTGTCAAAGTTTGACTGCCTGGTTCTTCCCAGCCCTATAGTTCAGGCCTAGGCATACATTGCACTTCTGCAGCATGTATGATTCACCCAGGCATCTTTACAAGAGAGGCAGCATTTGAGCTGAATGAAGCGGACATGCCCCTTACAGGGGAGTCTGTGATGGATCCCGCACTTTCTCTTCTTGTGAGGGTGTTCAGGGCACCATTTCTCGCCCCGATCTGGGGTATTAACTGTCCCACTAGTATCCCAGAAAAGGGAGTGGAGAGGGAGGGACCCCAGCCCGACCTCTACTCCGGGTCCCAGCCCAGGGGCCCTTGGTATAGTGGCAAACCACTTGAACTAGTGATTCCTTCCCCTGGGCTACTTTCCTCTCTGGCCCTTCAGCTTGTGGAGCTTCCTGCCCTCTCTCTGCTTGGGCTAAGTTTCTCCCAACCCCTTGTGTCTGTGGAGTTCCTCTGCTCGGTACAAGCTGGGTTTCCCTTTACCAAGGGTCTTGGGCTTCTGGCCCGCCACTGCACTTTTCCAAACTCTCCTCTGCTTCCCTCCAAACTGCTCTCCTTCAAACTGCTCTCTGCTCCAACAACAAAGCACTCTGCTTCAGTTCCTCCAACTGTCTGATTGAAGCAGGGGGGTTTTTATCAGGTGACTGGCTTCAGGTGCTCTAATTGGTCTAATTGGCTTCAGGTGCACTAATTAAACTGTAGCAGCGTCTCTTCCCTCTACAGGAAATATGGTTCTCAACATCCTGGGGCTTCCATATAGCCCATCTATCACTCTCCTGCTGCCATCTGGCCATGCTGTATCACAATATATATACCTTTATTTTCTATCAAATGGAGAACAAATACCTAACAAACTGACTAATAAAAAGATACAAGCTACTGTGGTAGATCAGAAGCAGATATACTTGGGGGATGGTTTGCACGCGCAACCTGATATTGCCTTGTCAAGGCTGATTCCCCATTCCGGCACTTTGAGTGCAGAGGGTGGGGGCCCGCAAGGATTTTAAAAGTTAATACTGGCCACTCCAGGCTTCTAAACTCCCAAGGTTACAGTTTCTCTCTGACCTTGGCTTGGTAAACACTGCCATCAACCAAATGCAAAACCCTTTTTGGAACCCAAGAAGACACCCTTGGGAATTCCTTCTGGTGAGGTACCCTCAAGCCCTTTCACCTCCGCCCCCTTTGGGGAAGAGCTGAGAAAGAAAACAATGGAAATTAGCTGTTGCCACCAGTTAATTAAACATGTGCACAAATCTCTTAGGACACCAAAAATCCAATCATGTGCTATACAACAGCGCTTCTGGGATTATCCGTTTCAGTCTAACATCTCTTTCTACCTTCTTCAGACTCACTCTTTTCAGCCGCCTCTATGAATTTCTCTTTTCTAAAGTCTTTGTAGTCTTCTTTGATCTTCACACAAATTCCTTTGCACAGTGTTCTGTATTCTTTGCCCATTTTTCCTTCTAATTTCATGCGCACCGTCCTTGCCATCAGATTCACAATTTCCTCACTGATCCTCTGCTTGCATCCCAACATTTTCAATGCTTTTCCCTTCTTAGCTGCTGAGATTAGCTGTGAGATAAACTATTCAGAGGCCTCATCGATGTCCTTGTTGACCTTTATACATCGATGTCCTTGTTGACCTTTCACTCACTTCCTGTACAAATGCCTCTTCGTTGAAGTGCCATTTTTGCTTCAGTTTCTGGCTATCTCTCAACTTCATAGACATTGTCAACACATATTTTGAGCGGAACATATTTTGAGCGGGCTGATCCTGTGAAAATGATTCGTTCTCGTATTGTCGCTACATCATTAAAGATTCTTCTGGTATCCGTCTTTATATAATCAATCTGATTCAGTGCGACTCCATCCAGATGTTTCCTTGTCCACTGCCGACAAGGTTCTTTTTCAAATATTGTGTTCATTATGTGGAGATGGTTTGCCTCTCCGAATGCAACCAGACAATCATTTCTTACACCTTTACTGAATTTTCTCACATACTTTTCTTTTTCAATCTTTTTTCCACTTACTATTGCATTGAAGTCCCCTTGGATAATTGTGTAGGTGGATCTTTTCTGCATTACCTCCTCCAGCTCTTCGTAGATATGGTCCATTTCTTCATCTTCCTCTTGCTGCGTGGGAGCATACACCTGAATAATTTGAATCGTTCTCCTTCATTTTATCTGAAGCGTGAGACCTGCTATTTGGGGTGACACGATGTTGCCGCTAACTATCCTTGGAACTGTTTCTTTCCTGACAATGACTCCTACACCGCCAATCCTTGCTCTATTGTCAAGTGATCTTCCTAGGAATACTTGCTCTCAGCTTTTCCATTGTGCAATGAGGTCTTTTATTCTTGTGTCAGAGGGGTAGCCGTGTTAGTCTGGATCTGTAAAAAGCAACAAAGAGTCCTGTGGCACCTTAAAGACTAACAGATGTAGTGGAGCATAAGCTTTTGTGGGTGAATGCCCACTTCATCAGATGCATGTCTTTTATTCTTGTTTCACATAACCCTATGACCTCGGCTTTTATTGATTTTCTGACTTCAATGTAAATGTCGATATATGAATCGGATGACAGTGTTCTTGTGTTGTGACTTGCAACAAATAGTTAGACTAGCCTCTGTTTTTCGTCCTGTGTTATCCCAGGTCAGGCTGACGCATGAGTCTGAGCTGTTTTCCAGTTTATTCTGCATTGTGTGGCTTGTTTGGCAGGAGAATCTTGCAGCAGTGCATTCGGGGTGCCAACCCTTGTGTCCTGTAGCTGCGGTACCCCCTCCACTTTGGCCAGGTTGCCCTAGCTTAATAGAGGTATGGTCAGACTACCTACTACCCTGGAGGCTAGCTCAACACCATCTCAGCTTGGTAAGACCTGCCACAGCATATGCTCTGCCGTACTTCAAACCCCTTTCACCCTCACACCAATGCTGAAGTAGGGAGGCAGGATTTTGGGGGGGGGGCCTCATGCCCTTCCCAAATGGGAGAGTTTAATTCTCAGCACTCTACATTCAGCATTTTCTGCTTTGCTGTCAAGAGGACCCCTGCCCCCAACACAGACAGACAAACTTAACGGTGCCCCCTTCAATCCCTGCCCTCAGTGGTCCCTCAGGGAGATTGCATTACTTTACCCTCCCTCCACCTCTGCCAACCAGCATCAAGTATCTCCCAGCTCAATGGTGCTACTCAGGCACCGCCAGGGTCCATGGGATGTTATGAATGGGAGCACTGATCTGGAGCTCAGTAAGGCACAGAGACAAGGGCAGTTAGGTGGAGGAGCTGTGAGGTGCTGCCATATTCCCAGTTCCTATTGCCATCCTCACAGGGGCAGAATCGCTACTGGTCCCCCAGAATAGCTGTGTCTCATTTATGATGATAAACAGATATCTGCCTACACTATCCGCAAATCCTGAACCAGCAATCACAGTCCTCGGTAAACACCCACATCAGGAATGTGACAGAGCAATGAATATATGAGAGCAGGTGAGGGACTGAGATGTGGCACATTGAACAAACGGGAAATTGATGGAGAATACTTAGAAAATCGTGACAGTGACGCCACCTGCCAGTCCCAACCTTTTCCCAGCTGGTACAATCCTGTCCCAGCTGGGGACACATGTGGGTATGTTATAAATACTGCAGTAAGGAACATCCTCACAGTATGTAAGACACACGCCGCTGCTTTCACCAAACGCCAACCTCCTCCCCTGAGAAGAACCGACGTTCATCCAGAGCCAAAGGAATAAACTTGAAGGATGTTTTGCCCCTACCACAAAAGGAGATTGGATCTGACCTGGGTTTGGTGGTGTTGAAAACTGTTAGACAAGTGGGGAAATGCTTGGCCTAGACTGGGAGAGACTGGCCAGTTGTCTCACAGTTCATGGAAAGGCCTTCAAGGGCCCTAGTGCAGAGAGCCTTTAACAGGCAATAAATGTCATTGGGGCCCAGGGTGCGTATCATTCCTGGATCCCCACACGGGATGACAGACACCTGGAAATGTGAGTTACAGGAGATGGACTGGGAACAGTCACAGTCTAGACAGGGGAGTGCTCTGAAACAGACTGAACGATGGACCACCCCTTCATATGGGAAGAGGGAGGGATTCATTCTCTTCTGAACAGAGTGTAGCTGTGCAAATATTGTCTGGATGCCTTGAGTAACTCCATGGTCAATAGGCTAATGCAGATTCACTCCTGGCCAGAACTCAGAGGCATCCCAAACAAAGAGTGTAGAGACAGGGCCCTAGCCCAGAGAACTGGCTCAACTGCCAGTCCCTCAGAGAACTGACACAAGCTACTGAATCTCTTGGAGGCTTACGCTGAAGGCGCGAAGCTCTGAGATGAGGGCAGCTGTAATCCAGTATCTCCAAAGATGGGCTTTTATTCTTCAGCTTTCACCTCATTATCTAGTCCTCCTGGCCTCATTAGGCTGCTGTAGTGACTCTCCAGACTGAAGGTGTGTGAAGCACTTGGAGCTTCCTGTAATAATCTATGAATACTTAAGGCCCTTCGGTTTTAGTTTTTCAAATTTTTTTTAATTGCCTGGGTTTTACAAAAGCTGTTATTCAGTTTTTACTATTTTCATCCAATTTTTGGACCTCTCCAGTATATGAAAATACAGATTATGTTAAGAACAGCCAATACATTATATTAGATAAATGTGTTTATGTCAATAACAAATTAGCCTAAATGGAAAGGTGATGCTGTCTGTTAAAATAAGGCAATGTAGTGGAAGATCTACACACACACACGCATCCACATATGTAAGCAGGGTCTGAATGAATTCCCGACAGCTAGCTGGGAGTGGGAGAGAGTTCAGGAAAAAACTGTTTACATGAACACACCTAGGCTATGGCTACACTGGCGCTTTACAGCGCTGCAACTTTCTCGCTCAGGGGTGTGAAAAAACACCCCCCTGAGTGCAGCAAGTTACAGCGCTGTAAAATGCCAGTGTAAACAGTGCCCCATCACTGGGAGCCGCGCTCCCAGCGCTGTAAGCTAATCCCCTTGGGGAGGTGGAGTACCTGCAGCGGTGGGAGAGCTCTCTCCCAGTGCTGGCGCCGCGACCACACTCGCACTTCAAAGCGCTGCCCTGGGAGCGCTCCTGCAGCAGCGCCTTGGAGTTTCGAGTGTAGCCATGCCCCTACTCTGCCTAGATATACAGCAGATGGAGCTGTGTTGCTCAAATAAATCAACTTTGGCTGGTGCTGGGTTACAAATCACTCTAGTACTGAATGAAGGAGTAGTGAAATATTGTTTCAATGATGTCATTATTGTAGGAACAACGGGGAGCAGAACTGTGCTTAACCTGTCCCAAATGAGGGGGGTCACCATCAGCTGACCAGCTTGTTAAGCCAGGGCCTGGAATGCCAGAGGCCTATGAAAGTAAGGGGGGACAGATGTACCAATCAGGAAGTGTGGAGTCTTCTTAAGGGTCTCTGGTCTGGTTTAACCTGTTCCTCCCCACTGTTCAAAGAGAGAGCTAAATAGACTTCATTAGGAGCCCCTTCGTTATTTTAAAATCTCAGTTGGAGCTGAAATCAGTTGTGGTTGGGCAGTGTCTCTGCCCACCCTGCTAAGAGCTAAAAATCACTGAGAGCTAAAATTGCTTGTGGTGGGACCGTGTTTGTGCCCAGAGCTGAAAATCACTAAGAGACTGACCTGCAGACGTCACAGCATGAGAGGCAGGTGGCAGTAGAAGGTGACTGACAGTCAGCTGGCGAGGTGGCAATTGGCAGAGCCCGGAGGTGAGGCGCAGTGACGAAGAAGAGCGGGGCACCAATCGGCTGTCAATGCAGCTGGCAAAGAGGAGCGGCACGCAAGTGCTCGGGCAACAGAGCGAGTAATGTGCCTCTTTTACCCGCACCCTCCACCCAGGGTGGGAGGTGAATTCTGCAGATGCGCCTCTGGACTCTGGGTCTGCACTGTAAGGCCTGGTCCACATTGGGGGACGGGGGGTCGATCTAAGATACGGAACTTCAGCTACGAGAATAGTGTAGCTGAAGTCGACATATCCTAGATCAACTTAGAATTACTTCGCGTCCTTGCGGCGCGGGATCGATGGCCGCGGCTCCCCCGTCGACTTTGCTTCCGCCTCTCGCCAAGCTGGAGTTCAGCAGTCGACGGGAGAACAATCAGGGATCAATTTATCATGTCTATACTACACACGATAAATCAATCCCCGATACATCGATTGCTACCCGCTGAGCCGGCGGGTAGTGTGGTGTGCAGAAAAGGGACGGACACGTGAAAGGGACTTTTGGGTTGCTGGACTTAAGAACCTGAGGGAGAAGGACACAGCCCAACTTATTTGTAGGTGGGTCTTTTGCTCATGGTTTATGTTATGAACCCTCCATTTTCCCAAATTAATGCTGAGTTACTTCCCTCCTTTCATTAAAAGTTTCTCTGCTACACTCAGACTCTGTTTGTGAGAGGGGCAGTATTTCCTCTAGAGGTGCCCAGGTCACTGGGTGGAGGCTCAAACCAGTTTTGTGTTGTATTGACTGGCAGAAGGGTTCCACTTGCATACTTGTACATACTAGTTGCTTTAAGACTGAGCCGATCACAACACATCTTCTAATCTTCTCTTGCTCTGGCCATCCTTCGCCATGTTTGTCCATAGGTCCTTGTTAAGAAATCATCCCACCGGAGGCCAATCGCATGGCTGTTTCAGTTCTCGCGGATGCCACTCAGATATAGCTGCAGTCCATCTGTTGTCACTGAGTCAGGCCACATGTCCCGCCCACCTCATTTTGTGGAGCTTGCTTTTGACAACATCTCAGACTCCAGACTGCTGCCTAATTATTTCATTGGGGATGCGATTGCGGAGCGAAATGCCCAAAAATGTTCATTCCATTGCCCTCTGTGTGACAGACAGTTGATATTTTTCAGTCTTCATCAGCGACCGTTTTTCGCTGCCATATAGCATCGCTGGAAGCACGGTCAAGTTAAAAAGATTTGCACGAGTTGTTTTGCTGATCTTTCCTTGGAAGATGTCCCTGATGTCGTTGAATGTGCACCATCCAGCTTTTTTTCCTGCGCGACAGTTTGCCTTTCTGATCGTGGCGCATCTTGACTTCCTGGCCCAAATAAACGTATTTGTCAGCCTCTTGGATCTGCTCTTCTCCCTGAGTAATTTGGGTTCTTGGCAGAACATCTGATCTCATATATTTTGTTTTCGACTGGTTCATTTTTAATCCTATTTGACTACTTTTCGCAGTCAGTTCTTTAAGCATTCTCTCAAGCTGGACTGTATTTTCAGCTATCAGCTAAATACAGTTATTAAATACATTAAAGCATTAAACTGTTTTTACTTTCAATACTCTGACTTTTCTTCTGTCCTCCCGGCCCCCATTATTGCCCCAGGAAACTGTGAAGTTATTTTTTTTGCACCAATTTTCACCCACTTTTACATTAAATAAATTCCCAGGACATTTTAAAATAAAAACTGAAAATGAGAGGCCTTGTGAATACTGTGTTTTGGCCAGTGTACTGTGATTTTTACTGTGTGATGATATCGATTTAGTGTAAGAAGAAATTACTCATCTTGTGCAGTAACGATGGTTCTTCGAGATGTGTGTCCCTGTGGGTGCTCCACTCTAGGTGTCGGTGCGTCTGTGCGCTGGAGATCAGAGATTTCTCGCAGCAGTACTGGGTAGGGGGAAGGGCAGCCACTGGCACCTCCTATAGCGTGCGCCCCCCTGACTGTCCCCTCAGTTCCTTCTCTACTGGAAGTAGATGAGAGGAGAGTGGGTAGTGGAATACCCACAGGGACACACAACTCAAAGAACCATAGTTATTGCACATGGTGAGTAACTTCTTCTTCTTCATCGAGTGGTGTCCCTGTGGGTGCGCCACTCAAGGTGCTTGTAAAGCAGTACCCCTCCAGGGTGGTAGGGGTTAGGAGTTATGTATAAGTGTGTTATGAGAGCATTGTAAGGCCAACAATAGAGTCTGAGACTAGGCTTTGGGTGATAGCGTAATGCTTTACAAAAGTGAGCTCCGATGTCCAGGTTGCAGCTCTACAAACATCTATTAAGGGGACATTGTTCAAGAGTGCAATCGATGTCACCGTGGCTCGCGTTGAGTGGGATCTGATGCCCACGATGGGTTCTTTGTGATGCAGGTGGTAGCAAGTTTGAATACAGGTAGAGACCCATTTTAGACAGTCTCTGCGTCGATATTGTAGAGCCCTTGGAGCACTCTGCTGTAGAGACGAATAGTCTTGGTGACTTGCGAAATGGTTTAGTTCTGTCCAAGTAGAAGGCTACAGCCAGTCTGACATCCAGCATGTGCAATGTTGCTTCTCGGGAGTCATTATGTGGCTTGGGCTGGAAGGCAGGTAAGTGTATGGTTTGGGTAATATGAACATTTGTAGCCACTTTGGGCAAGAATTTTGGGTGAGGACATGACATGATTTTGTCTTTGGTAAATACAGTGTACAGTCATTCAGTCATCAATGCTCCTATTTTGCTGACACGTCTGGCAGACGTGATTGCCACTAGTAATACGACCTTCAGTGACACGTGAAGGAGCGAGTAGGTTGTTAGAGGCTCGAAGGATGGTCTTGTGAAACATTTGAACACAAGATTGAGAGCCCATGGTGGTGCAGGTTGGTGTAGTTCTGGGTACATGTTCTGTATACCTGCTAGAAAGCACCGTGTAATCGGGTGAATGAATATTGAAGCCCCTTCTCTCTGTTCATGGAGGGCCGTAATGGCAGCGAGGTGTACTTTAATAGAGCTTATGGCTAACCCCGTTTCCTTCATTTCTAGTAGGTAGCCTAGGATCATCGATAGAAGCGCCTTGGTTGCATCCAGCTGTCATTGGTGACACCAAAGGGAGAATCTTCTTCACTTGTGGCAGTAAGTATTGTTAGTGGTGAGGCAACTTTTTTTTACCTATTTTACTTTCTCCGAACAGTTCAATTCCCCATGTTGGAACCAAAGAGGAGCCACGCTTTGAGATGGAGTTTCGCTGGGTCTGGATGGAGCGTCAGGCCCTTGTTCTGGGACAGGAAGTCCATCTGGAAAGGCAGCAGTTGTGGGGCACAGACTGCTAGACGTGAGAGGTACGGAAACCAAGTCTGTCTGGGCCATGTGGGGACAATGAGAATGATGTATGCGGTGTCGAGTCGTATCTTGCGGATGACCCATGGGATCAGTGGTAACGGCGGGAAGACATACATGAGTGACACATTCCATGGGATGAGGAAGGCATTCCATGCCCTGGAGCAAAATAGTGGACATTTGTGATTCGTTGCTGAGGCGAAAAGGTCGATTACTGGGTGACCCCATTTTCGGAATAGTGTGTTGAGAACCCTGTTGTGGATTTCCCACTCGTGTTCCTGTGAGAAGTGCCTGCTGAGGTTGTCGGCTGTAGTGTTTTGGCACCTTGGTAGGTATGATGCTGTGATGTTTATATTGTTGCGGATGCAGAAGCTCCATAAATTCATGGCTTTTACACATAGCGAGTGAGACCTGGCTCCTCCTTGGCGATTGATATAAAACATGCACTCCACATTGTCGGTGAGAATAGAGATTGAGGGTTCATGTGTGAACCCTCAATGAGTGGAAGGAAGTGTCGGCATCCATTGTGTACCGTCCAGAGTTCCAGGAGATTGAAATGTAGGTGATTTTCCATCGCAGACAACTTGCCTTGTACATTGTGATGACCCAAGTGGGTACCCCAACCCATCAGGTAGGTGTGACGGATTGGATCACAGAAAACTCCCTTAGGACTTGCCAACCGATGTGCCAAGACTTTCCTGCCCTGACAGCTTAGGACTCCAGCACCCTGTCTTGTTGAGCCAGACATGCCAGTCTGCTCCAACACAGACCCAGGGTCTGAATTACTTGCCCCAGAGCTGCAGACTTAACTGAAAGAAACTTACAGAAGTGCTCCTGTCTTTACCACTCAGATGCCAAAGTGCCAATGCGGTCCAAACCCCAAATAAATCCATTTTACCCTGTATAAAACGTATACAGGGTAAACTCATAAATTGTTCGCCTCTATAACACTGATAGAGAGATATGCACAGCTGTTTGCCCCCCAGGTATTAATACATACTCTGAGTTAATTAATAAGTACAAAGTGATTTTATTAAATACAGAAAGTAGGATTTAAGTGGTTCCAAGTAGTAACAGAGATCAAAGTCAATTTCCAAGCAAAATAAAATAGAACACGCAAGTCTATGTCTAAGAAATCTGAATACAGATGAAACCTCACCAGTTTCAATAAGCTTCCTTTTACAGACTAGTCTCCTTCTAGTCTGGGTCCAACAATCATTCTCACCCCCTGTAGTTACTGTCCTTTGTTCCAATTTCTTTCAGGTATCCTTGGGAGTAGAGAGGCTCTCTCTTTAGCCAGCTGAAGACAAAATTGAGGGGTCTCCCAAAGGCTTAACTAGACTTTCCCTTGTGGGGGGAGACCCCCTTCCTCTCTCCTATGCAAAATCCAGCTCCAAGATGGAGTTTTGGAGTCACATGGGCAAGTCACATGTGCATTCATGACTGAATTTCTTACCAGACAAGCCACATTCCTGGGAAAGCTTCAATGTGGATTGGCATCTTCGAGTTTGTTGTTGGCTTAAGTGGTTCTTGATTGGGCATTTAATTTGCACATTCCCTTCTCAATAGAAATCAAGCAAGTATACCGCCAATATTCCTAACTTCAAGTACAAAAATGATACATGCATACAAATAGGATTAATAGATTGTGTCGATCATAACCTTTACAGAGATATGTTACATGACATATGTAGCATAAAACATATTCTAGTTATGTCATATATACATTCATAAGCATATTCCATAAAGCCTTATAGGGGGCACTGTCACGGGAGGCATCTGTTGTAATAGTCACTGATGCAGGGGGTGTCTTGTTGAAAGGGAATCCCGGAGCATACATTCCCTGGCTGTGTCCACCATTGTAGGGTGAGGATAATATTTGGTGGTAGTGTCACACATCTGTTGAGATAGTGTTTGCTGGGTGCATAGACCATGTTCAACCAGTGCTGCAGACAGCGTATATGGAGTCTGGCATACTTTACTACGAAAGTTGTAGCTGACATATGTCCCAGAATCTGAAGGCATGTCCTCACTGAAGTTTGTGGTCTGATGATCACCGTGTAAATAAGATTGGTCAATGCAGTGAAACTGTGGTTTGGCAATATTGCCTTGGCTTGTATGGAGTCTAGGTCGGCTACAATAAACTCCAATTGCTGGGTTGGTTCCAGGGTGGATTTCTTTTCGTTCATCTGTAGATCTAGTTGGTGAACCGGGTCTATTGTGGTCTTCAGCATGCCTGCCGTTTCTTCTCGGTTTGCACCTCTGAGAAGGCAATCATCCAAATAGGGAAAGATTATGACTCCATTGTGTCATAAATGTGCTGCTACTACCACGAGCGTTTTTGAGACTACGCAGGGAACAGTGGACAGTCCGAAGGGAAAGACCCTGTATTGGTAGTGATTGGGTCCGCCTGTGAACCTCAGGAACCATCTGTGGGCAGGATGTATTGTAATATGGAAGTATGCATCTTGGAGGTTAAGGGCTGCAAACTATCTAGCGCTGGGATTATTGTGGCTAGAGTGATCATTTTTGTACCTGTGGTTGCATACGAACCTGTTGAGTTTTCGGAGATCTAAGATTGGTCTCCATCCCCTCCTTTCTTCTCTGTCAGGAAATATTTGGAATAAGAACCCCTCCCTTGGTATTGATGTGGTGCTGGTTCTACAGCACCCAGCAGTAGGAGGTAGTCTACTTCCTGTTGTAGAAGGTGATCGTGATAGGGGTCCCTGAAGAAGGATGGGATACGAGGGAGGGTAGGGGGAATGGCTGTGAAAGGACTGGTGTAGCCGGATTGTATGATCTCCAAAACCCATTGATCTGTGGTTATCGCAGCTGAGGCATGGTAAAATGGGCGTAGGCGGTGACCAAAACTGTGGAATGGGGTATCTGTTGGCACTAGAGATATGGGAGGTGGTGCATACCCTCGACCAAGACCTCAAAATTGTGGCTTAGATGTAAATGGACGGGTGGACGAGGTCTGGTTCTGTGTAGCTCGTCATCTCTGAGCCCGTTGTTTGGGTCTGTTCTGAGTGAAGTATCGTGGTTGTTGACGGTTAAATGAGGTGTCTCGTGACCTGGTTTGGTGTAAAGTGAGGGCGTTTGTCAGGCGGTGGGTGTTTGCCTAGTGTATGCAGCATTGTTCAGAAGGCCTTCATGGTATGGAGACGAGAATAGTTTATCCCTATCGAAGGGGAGGTCCTCCACTTTTAGCTGTAGTTCTTTTGGAATTCCCAAAGTCTGCAACCATGATGTTCTTCTCATAACCACAGCTGTTGTGGTTCTTTAGGCAGCTATGTCCGCTACATCCATTGATCCATTGATATTAACTGACCCTCGTTGATAATGGCGTTGAGTTGAGGACGTTTATGCTTGGGAAGGTCTTCCACGAGCTCTTGTATTTTACCATAGTTAGAGTAGTCGTAATTTGCTAGTAGAGCAGAATAGTTAGCAACTCTAAGCTAACTTAGAAGAGTGGCTGACGAGTAAACTTTCCGCCCAAAGAGGTTCAATCTCTTGTGTTCTTTATCTGGCAGTGACGAGCGTAAATGAGGCTGTTTGCTACACTGATTAGCAGCCTCTACTACTAGAAAGCAGGCTTGATGGTGTGAAAACAAAAATTCCATGTCTTTGGCTGGAACGAAGTATTTTCTGTCAGATCTTTTGTTAGTCGGGGATACCGATGCCACTGTTTGCCATATTACCTCCGCAGGCTCTATTATAGCCTCTTCAATGGGGAGGGCAATCTTGGTCAATGATGCTGGTTGTAAGTTTTTTAACAACCTATGTTGTTTCTTCTGCACCTCATGTAAGGAAATTTCTTGGCTATTTGCTACTCTTTTGAAGAGTTCTTGGAACTGTTTCAGGTCATCTGGTGTCGTAGGGATAGACGGCATCACCGCTTTGTCTGGTGCAGAAGATGAGTAAGGGGCAGGTGGTGAATCATCCGGGTCTGCCTGAGATAGTATTTCTTCTCTTCTATCTCTGTCTCAGGAGGGTAAGAGGTTTCTCTGTGTGGTAATGATGGATGTACTCTGGAACCTCCTGTTGCTGGGGAAGGATAGGGGATCTGGTATGTGGGCCAAGGACCCCATTGTGGCCATTGCATGGGGTAAGGTGGTAATGGGTAAGGCTACTGCTGTGCATACCAGGGCAGTGAATGCTCGGAGGAATGAGGCTTAGGCTTTCCATTCCATGTAGGTCTCATCTCTGATGGGGATGAGCGTTGTCCTGAACATATCCTTCCTCACCACTATGCATGGTGCAGGAGATAAAGGATGGTACCATGCTATGTAGCTCGGGGTGTGTTCGGTGTCGAGCAGTGGCGACTGTGGTGCCGAAGAAACTGCTATGTGAGCAGGACACAGGAGTTGCGCTGGTCCCGCCTTGGGGTTGCAGTCAACTGTTGGAGCACTGACCGGTGCTGGATTCAGCTTGTTAGGCGGTAGCAAGTCTTGTATCGGTGCCGGTGGCAGCAGAATTGATCGCAGTGCCGCTGCCTGTGCCGCGCTCTGCCCCGGGGTGGCTTCCTGTTGTTTGTCCTTCGAGTTTGGAGATGACCATGACATCACTGGTT
>NW_027053320.1:0-38762 GCF_011386835.1 Chrysemys picta bellii
GGGCCGGGCTCCTTGTGGCGCGTGGAGGCGCGAGGGCAACACGTGACTGAGAACCGCAGACACTCCCTGGGAATCCCACAATGCACCGGGGCTGGCAGAAGTCGCACGAAACGGCCCCACCCACCTTCTGTCGCCTTTGACCTTCTCCTAATGGCGTCCTGTGCGCCACACTCACTTCCGCTTCCGGTCTCAGCCTAAGTAGAGGAGTTTAAGGGGCGGGGACTAGGGAGGCGAAAGGAGGTCGCAGTGGGCGGGGCATGTGGCGGCTGGGGGGCGGGGCAGAGCGATCAGGGCAGAGGCCGAGCCCCCGGGGCAGAGCTGGTCGGAGCAGGGCGGGGCTGGGGGCGGGGCCCCGCGGAGGTTGGTCCGGCCTCGCACACCCAGGGGCGCCCGGCCCGGCCCGGCTCGGCTCGGGGGCCCCGGGGCGCTCAGCCGCGGTGCCCGGTCCGGTCTAAGTGGTACTTTCAGCCCCAGGACATCGCCGCCCGGCCCCGGCCCGTCGCTGGGCTCGGTCCCGGTCCCGGTCCCCCCGCTGCACCCGGGACCGGGGCGCTCCCGGGGGGCGGAGCCTCCACTTCTCCCCGAGCCGCTCCGCCCGGCCCCGGGACACAGAGCTCCCTGGGCTGCTCCTCTCCCCTCAGCTCAGCCCTGCTCAGGCAGCTCCAGCTCCCCCGGCCTCCTGACTGCCCCCCCGCCCCCCGTCCCCCTCCCCTCCACTGCGCCCCCAAACTTCCACCCCCCTCCCCTCCCCTCCACTGCGCCCCCAAACTTCCACCCCCCTCCCCTCCCCTCCCCTGCGCCCCCAAACTTCCACCCCCCCTCCCCTCCACTGTGCCCCCAAACTTCCACCCCCCCTCCCCTCCCCTCCACTGCCCCCACAAACTTCCACCCGCCCCCACCCTCCCCTCCACTGCCCCCACAAACTTCCACCCGCCCCCACCCTCCCCTCCACTGCCCCCACAAACTTCCACCCGCCCCCACCCTCACCTCCACTGCCCTCACAAACTTCCACCCGCCCCCGCCCCCACCCTCACCTCCACTGCCCCCACAAACTTCCACCCGCCCCCCCACCTCCACTGCGCCCACAAACTTCCACCCGCCCCCCCACCCTCACCTCCACTGCGCCCACAAACTTCCACCCACCCCCACCTCCACTGCACCCACAAACTTCCACCCACCCCCACCCACCCTCACCTCCACTGCCCCCACAGACTTCCACCCACCTCCCAACCCCCACCCTCACCTCCACTGCCCCCACAGACTTCCACCCACCTCCCAACCCCCACCCTCACCTCCACTGCCCCCACAGACTTCCACCCACCTCCCAACCCCCACCCTCACCTCCACTGCCCCCACAAACTTCCACCCAACCCCCGCCCCCACCTCCACTGCCCCCACAAACTTCCACCCGCCCCCCCGCCCCCACCTCCACTGCCCCCACAAACTTCCACCCGCCCCCACCCTCACCTCCACTGCCCTCACAAACTTCCACCCGCCCCCGCCCCCACCCTCACCTCCACTGCCCCCACAAACTTCCACCCGCCCCCCCACCTCCACTGCGCCCACAAACTTCCACCCGCCCCCCCACCCTCACCTCCACTGCGCCCACAAACTTCCACCCACCCCCACCTCCACTGCACCCACAAACTTCCACCCACCCCCACCCACCCTCACCTCCACTGCCCCCACAGACTTCCACCCACCTCCCAACCCCCACCCTCACCTCCACTGCCCCCACAGACTTCCACCCACCTCCCAACCCCCACCCTCACCTCCACTGCCCCCACAGACTTCCACCCACCTCCCAACCCCCACCCTCACCTCCACTGCCCCCACAAACTTCCACCCAACCCCCGCCCCCACCTCCACTGCCCCCACAAACTTCCACCCGCCCCCCCGCCCCCACCTCCACTGCCCCCACAAACTTCCACCCGCCCCCACCCTCCCCTCCACTGCCCCCACAAACTTCCACCCGCCCCCACCCTCACCTCCACTGCCCTCACAAACTTCCACCCGCCCCCGCCCCCACCCTCACCTCCACTGCCCCCACAAACTTCCACCCGCCCCCCCACCTCCACTGCGCCCACAAACTTCCACCCGCCCCCCCACCCTCACCTCCACTGCGCCCACAAACTTCCACCCACCCCCACCTCCACTGCACCCACAAACTTCCACCCACCCCCACCCACCCTCATCTCCACTGCCCCCACAGACTTCCACCCACCTCCCAACCCCCACCCTCACCTCCACTGCCCCCACAGACTTCCACCCACCTCCCAACCCCCACCCTCACCTCCACTGCCCCCACAAACTTCCACCCAACCCCCGCCCCCACCTCCACTGCCCCCACAAACTTCCACCCGCCCCCACCTCCACTGCCCCCACAAACTTCCACCCGCCCCCACCTCCACTGCCCCCACAAACTTCCACCCGCCCCCCGCCCCCACCTCCACTGCCCCCACAAACTTCCACCCGCCCCCACCCTCACCTCCACTGCCCCCACAAACTTCCACCCGTCCCCCCGCCCCCACCTCCACTGCCCCCACAAACTTCCCCCCGCCCTCCCGCCCCCACCTCCACTGCCCCCACAAACTTCCACCCGCCCCCACCTCCACTGCCCCCACAAACTTCCACCCGCCCCCCCGCCCCCACCTCCACTGCCCCCACAAACTTCCACCCGCCCCCACCCTCACCTCCACTGCCCCCACAAACTTCCACCCGCCCCCACCCTCACCTCCACTGCCCCCACAAACTTCCACCCGTCCCCCCGCCCCCACCTCCACTGCCCCCACAAACTTCCCCCCGCCCTCCCGCCCCCACCTCCACTGCCCCCACAAACTTCCACCCGCCCCCACCTCCACTGCCCCCACAAACTTCCACCCGCCCCCCCCGCCCCCACCTCCACTGCCCCCACAAACTTCCACCCGCCCCCACCCTCACCTCCACTGCCCCCACAAACTTCCACCCACCCCCACCCACCCCCCCACACTCACCTCCATTGCGCCCCATAAACTTCCACCCACGGCCACCCCACCCACACACTCACACTCCTCCCCCACTCCCCAACACACCCATACATACTCTCCCCCCCCCCCCCACACACACACAAACTCCACTCCCCCACAACCTCCTTCCCCCATGCACACACACACTGCGTCACTGTTCAGCAATGTCAGTTGGTCGTGTTACTGACGGCTACTTTAAAAGGTGAGTTAAAAATCTCACTTTTACCATACTCTGGGCATCTGCAGGAAGTTTTGTTTAAATTGTAGGATTCTTTTAGTAAAATCAGTTTCTCCCCTTGCAAGCCATTTCTGAACATTTGTGTGCATTTATAGTAAAGCTACTTAACTGTGGTCAGTGTATCAAACAATTGTGATTAACACAAAAACCAGAAAGACGGAATTAATTTTTAAGAAATGGAAAGGACAAAACTCAGAAAAAACTAAATTGGAAAATCCCCAATAATAAAAGAGATTTCATAGGGCCCTACATAGGCGTGTACCATCTTCCGAAACCACTCCCGGGGGTGGGGATGGGCTCAGGGCTCCAGGCTTGATCGATGGAGGGGGAGCTCTGGGTTTGGGGCTCTGGTCTCCCACAACTGGGTAGAGACTCCAGGATCCGGGCTATAGCACCCAGGGCAGAGGTGGGGAGGGAGGACTCCGGGCTTGTGGTCCAAGCTCAAGCCACCAAGAGAGATGAAGGGAAGAGACCTGGTCTTCGGCTGCCATGGGGGGGAGATCAGGGCTCCAAGCTTCAGCCGCTGGGGAGGTGGAGGGGAGTGGGGGGGGTCTGGGCTCTGCGACTCATCCACAGGAGGGCAGGGAGGGAGGTTGGGGCTCTGGACTTCAGCCACAAGACGGGTGAGGGGGTCAGTGCTCTGGGCTTCAGCCACTGGGGTGACAGCCCCTCCCCCAATGCACTGGCCCCCAGACCCTCTCACCTGCTCCACCAGAGCGAAACCCAGTCCAGCTCGTCCCGCTGCAGCTCGCAGACCCCTCAGTACAGCCCCACCTTCACCTGGTCTTGCTCAGGGCAGCTGTCAGGCTCCTTGAATTCAAAGTTTGTAAACTACTTTGTGACTCCCCAGGTACAATGTGATATATTCTGTCCATGCAAAGTATCAGTCCTTTGTCAGTCCCTCCCAGAAATCAAAATTCCTGTTGCTAATGGTACCAGCCTCTGTCTGTATGCCTGTGTGTGTGTGTGTGTATGCATAAGTTTATTGTGATGTCATGTGTGACAAGAGCAAAGACCTTTCTGGTTCAGCATTCTTGCCCTGCCTTCAGTCTGCCAACTTGCTTGGTTGACAACGACTAGTGAACCCAGGAGCTGATAGACGCGTACTATCCATCTGTCAACAACTTCTTGAATCAGCTATTTCCACAGGTTTTCGGAAGATGAGATTTTACAAAAGGTAATTCCCAGATTCTTTTCCTGCTCCTCAGATCACACATGACAGGTTGTTGCCTCCTTCATAGTTTCATAGATTCTAGGACAGGAAGGGACCTCGAGAGGTCATTGAGTCCAGTCCCCTGCCCTCATGGCAGGACCAAATACTGTTTAGACCATGCTGGACCCTCTCCAACTTCTCCACATCTTCCTTGAAATGTGGTGCCCAGAACTGGACACAATACTCCAGTTGAGGCCTAACCAGAGCAGAGTAGAGCGGAAGAATGACTTCTCATGTCTTGCTCACAACACACCTGTTAATGCATCCCAGAATCATGTTTGCTTTTTTGGCAACAGCATCACACTGTTGACTCATATTTAGCTTGTGGTCCACTATAACCCCTAGATCCCTTTCTGCCGTACTCCTTCCTAGACAGTCTCTTCCCATTCCGTATGTGTGAAACTGATTGTTCCTTCCTAAGTGGAGCACTGTGCATTTGTCTTTGTTAACAGGTCATCCTATTTACCTCAGACCATTTCTCAAATTTGTCCAGATCATTTTGAATTATGACCCTATCCTCCAAAGCAGTTGCAATCCCTCCCAGTTTGGTATCATCTGCAAATGTAATAAGCGTACTTTCTATGCCAATATCTAAGTCGTTGATGAAGATATTGAACAGAGCCGGTCCCAAAACAGACCCCTGCGGAACCCCACTTGTTATTCCTTTCCAGCAGGATTGGGAACCATTAATAACTACTCTCTGAGTACGGTTATCCAGCCAGTTATGCACCCACCTTATAGTAGCCCCATCTAAGTTGTATTTGCCTAGTTTATCGATAAGAATATCATGCGAGACCCTATCAAATGCCTTACTGAAGTCTAGGTATACCACATCCACCGCTTCTCCCTTATCCACAAGACTCGGTATCCTAGCAAAGAAAGCTATCAGATTGGTTTGACATGATTTGTTCTTCACAAATCCATGCTGGCTGTTCCCTATCACCTTACCACCTTCCAAGTGTTTGCAGATGATTTCCTTAATTACTTGCTCCATTATCTTCCCTGGCACAGAAGTTAAACTCACTGGGGTCTGTAGTTTCCTGGGTTGTTTTTATTTCCCTTTTTATAGATGGGCACTGTATTTGCCCTTTTCCAGTCTTCTGGAATCTCTCCCGTCTCCCATGATTTTCCAAAGATAATAGCTAGAGGCTCAGATACCTCCTCTATTAGCTCCTTGAGTATTCTAGGATGCATTTCATCAGGCCCGGGTGACTTGCAGGCATCTAACTTTTCTAAGTGATTTTTAACTTGTTCTTTTTTTATTTTATCTGCTAAACCTACCCCCTTCCCATTAGCATTCACTATGTTAGGCATTCCTTCAGACTTCTCGGTGAAGACCGAAACAAAGAAGTCATTAAGCATCTCCGCCATTTCCAAGTTTCCTGTTACTGTTTCTCCCTCTTCACTAAGCAGTGGGCCTACCCTGTCTTTGGTCTTCCTCTTGCTTCTAATGTATTGATAAAAAGTCTTCTTGTTTCCCTTTATTCCCGTAGCTAGTTTGAGCTCATTTTGTGCCTTTGCCTCTCTAATCTTGCCCCTGCATTCCTGTGTTGTTTGCCTATATTCATCCTTTGTAATCTGTCCCAGTTTCCATTTTTTATATGACTCCTTTTTATTTTTTAGATCATGCAAGATCTCATGGTTAAGCCAAGGTGGTCTTTTGCCACATTTTCTATCTTTCCTAACCAGCGGAATAGCTTGCTTTTGGGCCCTTAATAGTGTCCCTTTGAAAAAGTGCCAACTCTCCTCAGTTGTTTTTCCCCTCAGTCTTGATTCCCATGGGACCTTACCTATCAGCTCTCTGAGCTTACCAAAATCTGCCTTCCTGAAATCCATTGTCTCTATTTTGCTGTTCTCCCTTCTACCCTTCCTTAGAATTGCAAACTCTATGATTTCATGATCACTTTCACCCAGGCTGCCTTCTACTTTCAAATTCTCAACGAGTTCCTCCCTATTTGTTAAAATCAAGTCTAGAACAGCTTCCCCCCAGTAGCTTTTTCAACCTTCTGAAATAAAAAGTTGTCTCCAATGCAGTCCAGGAATTTGTTGGATAGTCTGTGCCCCGCTGTGTTATTTTCCCAACATATAGCCGGATAGTTGAAGTCCCCCATCACCACCAAATCTTGGGCTTTGGATGATTTTGTTAGTTGCTTAAAAAAAGCCTCATCCACCTCTTCCACCTGGTTAGGTGGCCTGTAGTAGACTCCTAGCATGACATCTCCCTTGTTTTTTACCCCTTTTAGCCTAACCCACAGACTCTCAACACTTCCGTCTCCTATGTCCATCTCTACCTCAGTCCAAGTGTGTACATTTTTAATATACAAGGCAACACCTCCTCCCTTTTCCCCCTGTCTATCCTTCCTGAGCAAGCTGTACCCATCCACACCAACATTCCAATCATGTGTATTATCCCACCAAGTTTCAGTGATGCCAACAATGTCATAGTTGTATTTATTTATTAGCACTTCCAGTTCTTCCTGCTTATTCCCCATACTTCTCGCATTTGTATATAGACATCTAAGATACTGGTTTGATCTTTCCTCCCAGTTTTGTCCTGAACCTCCTTTCCCTCTGACAATATAGCCCACACTCCCTCTCGTTTTTGACCCATCTCCCCGGTCTCCATGTTCCCCACTTACCTGTGGGCTTTGCTCACCTGTCCCCGTCGAACCTAGTTTAAAGCCCTCCTCACTAGGTTAGCCAGTCTGTGTCCAAAGGTACTAATAACTTGAGCTGTGGTTTGGAGGTGGAACAGCTGTCAAGGGCACTGAGGGGGAGATAGCAGGAGCTCATCCTTCAAGGAGTGGGGTTGGCACTGGAGGTTACTAGAAAGGACAAGAAGACTCCATTCTGGGGTTCAGGAGGTGAATTTATCCCTCAGTGGTGGGCAGGTGATGGGTGGAAGTAGTGCTGGTTCCAGGTGCCCTTAATTCCCGCTGATTCCTCGGGGCGTTTGAGTCTCTGACAGGTTCTCGTTCCCTTGCAGCAGGAGGACGTCACGGCCAAAAGTGATGCACCAGCTCCGCATCATCCGGCACTTGCGCCAGATTCCTGAGACACTGCAGGGGCTGTGCCTCTGAGGCCATCAGCAACTCCTGCTCCCTGCTGCAGGTACTGCTCTGGCTCACTGTAAATGGGGAGCTAGTGGAAGGGGAAATTGAGCCCCCTGGCACTCACTAAAAGGGAAAGTGGTGGATTCTCCATCTCTTGATGTCATTGAAGGAAGACTAGATGCCTTTCTGCAATGTGTGTGCCCAAAGAGTAACTATTGTACTATACAGGAAGCCTATGATATGCAGGGGCTTAGATGAGATGCTCTAAAGGTCCCTTGTGGCCATAAAGTCTACTAATTTTGGAAACACTGAGTGTAGCATTGGGAGCAGCCTCTGATGTTTTACTGTCTAGCCCACTTGCTTCCTAGAATGAAGACGCATTGAGTGGGGTGATCCACAGAGAGTAGCTCAAACCTTCATAGTGTCAGGCCAGCAGCAGGACATTAGCACTTAAGGGTTTGATTGGTGGCAGTGATATCACAAAGGTCTTTTGCAGGATGTCAGCTTATTGGTCAAATGTGTTAGGGAGGTGGTGACCTCAGAGAGAGATGCTGACATCAGCCTGGCAGGACAGGAGCACAGGGCCAGGGAAACCTCAGAGACCCTGTGGCTTTGCTTCAGCAAGTCTCCTTCTCGGGGTCTTTCTTTGAGGACTGAGAGAGTATTAAGGTTCACGTACGTGAGTGCGTGCAGGAGCCTCTTTCGAGTTTTCTCCTTTCCTTTTACTGATTTTACTAGAAAACAGACGTCCCTGTTTAGAAGGTAAGAGCCTCCAAGAGGTTTTGGCAGCTGCTCAGTCTGATCCACGTGGTGCCAGCTGAATTCTAGGCATGGAAAACAGTAGTTTAAGATGGCAGAATTTTATTCCATCCCTTGGATTTTGTGCCGTAGAATCACTGGGGACATTAGGGTTTGTCCTTTTTGTTTTACCTTTTCCTCCATCCCTCCTTCCTTTCTCTTCATCTCTTACTTCTTTTGTCCTTTCTCCTGTTCCTCGAAAACTGTAGGGTTGAAATAGTGTTTGGACTCCCCTAACACTAGATGCTGCCATCCTGTGGCTTAGCATTAGTGTCTGGGATGACTTGGGTCAAGATCTCAACTTCCCCGCAACCCACTTCACTGCTGCCAGAATCCCTCCTGCCCCCCCTGCTAGAGCCGCCTCCCTGGCCAACCTGGGTGGGGGTGGATAACAGTGTTTTTTTCATACATTCATAGATTATCGGACTGGAAGGGACCTCGAGAGGTCATCGAGTCCAGTCCCCTGCCCGCATGGCAGGACCAAATACCATCTAGACCATCCCTGATAGACATTTATCTAACCTACTCTTAAATATCTCAAGAGATGGAGATTCCACAACCTCCCTCGGCAATTTATTCCAGTGTTTAACCACCCTGACAGTTAGGAACTTTTTCCTAATGTCCAACCTAGACCTCCCTTGCTGCACTTTAAACCCATTGCTTCTGGTTCTATCCTTAGAGGCTAAGGTGAACAAGTTTTCTCCCTCCTCCTTATGACACCCTTTTAAATACCTGAAAACTGCTATCATGTCTCCTCTCAGTCTTCTCTTTTCCAAACTAAACAAAGCCAATTCTTTCAGCCTTCCTTCATAGGTCATGTTCTCAAGACCTTTAATCATTCTTGTTGCTCTTCTCTGGACCCTTTCCAATTTCTCCACATCTTTTTTAAAATGCGGTGCCCAGAACTGGACACAATACTCCAGCTGAGGCCTAACCAGAGCAGAGTAGAGCGGAAGAATGACTTCTCGTGTCTTGCTCACAACACACCTGTTAATACATCCCAGAATCAGGTTTGCTTTTTTTGCAAGAGCATCACACTGTTGACTCATATTTAGCTTGTGGTCCACTATAACCCCTAGATCCCTTTCTGCCGTACTCCTTCCTAGACAGTCTCTTCCCATTCTGTATGTGTGAAACTGATTGTTCCTTCCTAAGTGGAGCACTTTGCATTTGTCTTTGTTAAACTTCATCCTGTTTAACTCAGACCATTTCTCCAATTTGTCCAGATCATTTTGAATTATGACCCTGTCCTCCAAAGCAGTTGCAATCCCTCCCAGTTTGGTATCATCCGCAAACTTAATAAGCGTACTTTCTATGCCAATATCTAAGTCGTTGATGAAGATATTGAACAGCGCCGGTCCCAAAACAGACCCCTGCGATACCCCACTCGTTATGGCTTTCCAGCAGGATTGGGAACTATTAATAACAACTCTCTGAGTACGGTTATCCAGCCAGTTATGCACCCACTTTATAGTAGCCCCATCTAAATTGTATTTGCCTAGTTTATCAATAAGAATATCATGCGAGACCGTATCAAATGCCTTACTAAAGTCTAGGTATACCACATCCACAGCCTCACCCTTATCCACAAGGCTCGTTATCCTATCAAAGAAAGCTATCAGATTGGTTTGACATGATTTGTTCTTCACAAATCCATGCTGGCTGTTCCCTATCACCTTACCACCTTCCAAGTGTTTGCAGATGATTTCCTTAATTACTTGCTCCATTATCTTCCCTGGCACAGAAGTTAAACTCACTGGGGTCTGTAGTTTCCTGGGTTGTTTTTATTTCCCTTTTTATAGATGGGCACTATATTTGCCCTTTTCCAGTCTTCTGGAATCTCTCCCGTCTCCCATGATTTTCCAAAGATAATAGCTAGAGGCTCAGATACCTCCTCTATTAGCTCCTTGAGTATTCTAGGATGCATTTCATCAGGCCCGGGTGACTTGCAGGCATCTAACTTTTCTAAGTGATTTTTAACTTGTTCTTTTTTTATTTTATCTGCTAAACCTACCCCCTTCCCATTAGCATTCACTATGTTAGGCATTCCTTCAGACTTCTCGGTGAAGACCGAAACAAAGAAGTCATTAAGCATCTCCGCCATTTCCAAGTTTCCTGTTACTGTTTCTCCCTCTTCACTAAGCAGTGGGCCTACCCTGTCTTTGGTCTTCCTCTTGCTTCTAATGTATTGATAAAAAGTCTTCTTGTTTCCCTTTATTCCCGTAGCTAGTTTGAGCTCATTTTGTGCCTTTGCCTTTCTAATCTTGCCCCTGCATTCCTGTGTTGTTTGCCTATATTCATCCTTTGTAATCTGTCCCAGTTTCCATTTTTTATATGACTCCTTTTTATTTTTTAGATCATGCAAGATCTCATGGTTAAGCCAAGGTGGTCTTTTGCCACATTTTCTATCTTTCCTAACCAGCGGAATAGCTTGCTTTTGGGCCCTTAATAGTGTCCCTTTGAAAAACTGCCAACTCTCCTCAGTTGTTTTTCCCCTCAGTCTTGATTCCCATGGGACCTTACCTATCAGCTCTCTGAGCTTACCAAAATCTGCCTTCCTGAAATCCATTGTCTCTATTTTGCTGTTCTCCCTTCTACCCTTCCTTAGAATTGCAAACTCTATGATTTCATGATCACTTTCACCCAGGCTGCCTTCTACTTTCAAATTCTCAACGAGTTCCTCCCTATTTGTTAAAATCAAGTCTAGAACAGCTTCCCCCCAGTAGCTTTTTCAACCTTCTGAAATAAAAAGTTGTCTCCAATGCAGTCCAGGAATTTGTTGGATAGTCTGTGCCCCGCTGTGTTATTTTCCCAACATATAGCCGGATAGTTGAAGTCCCCCATCACCACCAAATCTTGGGCTTTGGATGATTTTGTTAGTTGCTTAAAAAAAGCCTCATCCACCTCTTCCACCTGGTTAGGTGGCCTGTAGTAGACTCCTAGCATGACATCTCCCTTGTTTTTTGCCCCTTTTAGCCTAACCCAGAGACTCTCAACACTTCCGTCTCCTATGTCCATCTCTACCTCAGTCCAAGTGTGTACATTTTTAATATACAAGGCAACACCTCCTCCCTTTTTCCCCTGTCTATCCTCCCTGAGCAAGCTGTACCCATCCACACCAACATTCCAATCATGTGTATTATCCCACCAAGTTTCAGTGATGCCAACAATGTCATAGTTGTATTTATTTATTAGCACTTCCAGTTCTTCCTGCTTATTCCCCATACTTCTCGCATTTGTATATAGGCATCTAAGATACTGGTTTGATGTTTCCTCACAGTTTTGTCCTTACCCTCCTTTCCCTCTGACAATATAGCCCACACTCCCTCTCGTTTTTGACCCATCTCCCCGGTCTCCATGTTCCCCACTTACCTGTGGGCTTTGCTCACCTGTCCCCGTCGAACCTAGTTTAAAGCCCTCCTCACTAGGTTAGCCAGTCTGTGTCCAAAGGTACTAATAACTTGAGCTGTGGTTTGGAGGTGGAACAGCTGTCAAGGGCACTGAGGGGGAGATAGCAGGAGCTCATCCTTCAAGGAGGGGGGTTGGCACTGGAGGTTACTAGAAAGGACAAGAAGACTCCATTCTGGGGTTCAGGAGGTGAATTTATCCCTCAGTGGTGGGCAGGTGATGGGTGGAAGTAGTGCTGGTTCCAGGTGCCCTTAATTCCCGCTGATTCCTCGGGGCGTTTGAGTCTCTGACAGGTTCTCGTTCCCTTGCAGCAGGAGGACGTCACGGCCAAAAGTGATGCACCAGCTCCGCATCATCCGGGACTTGCGCCAGATTCCTGAGATACTGCAGGGGCTGTGCCTCTGAGGCCATCAGCAACTCCCGCTCCCTGCTGCAGGTACTGCTCTGGCTCACTGTAAATGGGGAGCTAGTGGAAGGGGTAATGGAGCCCCCTGGCACTCACTAAAAGGGAAAGTGGTGGATTCTCCATCTCTTAATGTCATTGAAGGAAGACTAGATGCCTTTCTGGAATGTGTGTGCCCAAAGAGTAACTATTGTACTATACAGCAAGCCTATGGTATGCAAGGGGTTAGATGAGATGCTCTAAAGGTCTCTTCTGGCCATAAAGTCCCCTAATGTTGGAAACACTGAGTGTAGCATTGGGAGCAGCCTCTGATGTTTTACCGTCTAGCCGGCTTGCTTCCTAGAATGAACAGGCATTGAGTGGGGTGATCCACAGAGAGTAGCTGAAACCTTCAAAGTGTCAGCCCAGCAACAGGACATTAGCACTTCCGGGGAAGGGTGGGTGTGGCAGTGATATCACAAAGGCCTTTTGCAGGACGTCAGCCTATTGGTCAAAGGTGTTAGGGAGGTGGTGACCTCCGAGAGAGATGCTGACATCAGCCTGGCAGGACAGGAGCACAGGGCCAGGGAAACCTCAGAGACCCCTGTGGTTTTGCTTCAGCAAGTCTCCTTCTCGAGGTCTCTCTTTGAGGACTGAGAGAGTGTTAGGGTTGACGTATGTGAGTGTGAGCAGGAGCCTCTTTCGAGTTTTCTCCTTTCCTTTTGACGGATTTTACTAGAAAACAGACGTCCCTATTTAGAAGGTAAGAGCCTCCAAGAGGTTTTGGAACCTGCTCAGTCTGATCCATCTGGTGCCAGCTGAATTCTAGGCATGGAAAACAGTAGTTTAAGATGGCAGAATTTTATTCCCTCCCTGGGATTTTGTCCCGTAGAATCACTGGGGACATTAGGGTTTGTCCTTTTCGTTTTACCTTTTCCTCCATCCCTCCTTCCTTTCTCTTCATCTCTTACTTCTTTTGTCCTTTCTCCTGTTCCCGTTTCACCACCAGGAGTGGTGTGTTTGTGTGTGTGTTGCTGGGGGTGCTCTTCACCTCCCCGTGTGGGGAGTTCATCCAAAACTGTATGGTTGAAATAGTGCTTGGACTCCACTGACACTAGATGCTGCCATCCTGTGGCTTAGCATTAGTGTCTGGGATGACTTGGGGCAAGATCTCAACCTCCCCTCAACCCACTTCACTTCTGGCAGAATCCCTCCTGCCCCCCCGCTAGAGCCGCCTCGATGCCCAACCTGGTTGGGGGTGCAGAAGAGGGTTCTGATAACTTGAGGTTTGGTTTGGAGGTGGAACAGCTGTGAAGAACACTGAGGGGGAGGTAGCAGGAGCTAATCCTACAAGGAGGGGGGTTGGCACTGGAGGATACTAGAAAGGACAAGAAGACTCCATTCTGGGGTTCAGGAGGTGAATTCATCCCTCAGCGGTGGGGAGGTGGTGGGTGGAAATACTGCTGGTTCCAGGTGCCCTTAATTCCCCCTGATTCCTCGGGACCTTTGAATCTCTGACAGGTTCTCGTTCCCTTGCAGCAGGAGGACGTCACGGCCAAAGTGATGCACCAGCTCCGCATCATCCGGCACTTGCGCCAGGTGCCTGAGACACTGCAGGGGCTGTTCCTCTGAGGCCTTCAGCAACTCCCGCTCCCTGCTGCAGGTACTGCTCTGGCTCACTGTAAATGGGGAGCTAGTGGAAGGGGAAATGGAGCCCCCTGGCACTCAGTGAAAGGGAAAGTGGTGGATTCTCCATCTCTTGAAGTCATTGAATGAAGACTAGATGCCTTTCTGGAATGTTTGTGCCCAAAAAGTAACTATTGTCCTATACAGGAAGCCTATGATATGCAGGGGGTTAGATGAGATGCTCTAAAGGTCTCTTCTGGCCATAAAGTGTATTAATTTTGGAAACACTGAGTGTAGCATTGGGAGCAGCCTCTAATGTTTTACTGTCTAACCGGCTTGCTTCCTAGAATGAAGACGCATTGAGTGGGGTGATCCACAGAGAGTAGCTCAAACCTTCAAAGTGTCAGGCCAGCAGCAGGATATTAGCACTTCAGGGGATGGGTGGGTGTGGCAGTGACATCACAAAGGCCTTTTGCATGAGCTCAGCCTATTGGTCAAAGTTGTTAGGGAGGTGGTGACCTCAGAGAGAGATGCTCACATCAGCCAGGCAAAACAGGGGCGCAGGGCCAGGGAAACCTCAGAGACCCCTGTGGCTTTGCTTCAGCAAGTCTCCTTCTCGAGCTCTCTTTGAGGACTGAGAGAGTATTAGGGTTCACATATGTGAGTGTGAGCAGGAGCCTCTTTTGAGTTTTCTCCTTTCCTTTTACCCATTTTACTAGAAAACAGAAGTCCCTGTTGAGAAAGTAAGTGCCTCGGAGAGGTTTGTAACCTGTTCAGTCTGATCCACCTGGTGCCATCTGAATTCTAGGCATGGAAAACACTAGTTTAAGGTGGCAGAATTTTATTCCCTCCCTGGGATTTTGTCCCATAGAATCACTGGGGATATTAGGAAAACAACAAGGAGTCTGGTGGCACCTTAAAGACTAACAGATGTATTTGGGCATAAGCTTTCGTGAGTAAAAACCTCACTTCTTCGGATGCATAGAGTGAAAGTTACAGATGCAGGCATTATATACTGACACATGGAGAGCAGGGAGTTACTTCACAAGTGGAGAACCAGTGTTGACAGGGCCAATTCAAAAATCAGGGTGGATGTAGTCCACTCCAAATAATAGATGAGGAGGTGTCAATTCCAGGAGAGGAAAAGCTGCTTCTGTAGTGAGCCAGCCACTCCCAGTCCCTATTCAAGCCCAGATTAATGGTGTTGAATTTGCAAATGAATTTTAGTTCTGCTGTTTCTCTTTGAAGTCTGTTTCTGAAGTTTTTTTGTTCAATGATAGTGACTTTTAAATCTGTAATAGAATGACCAGGGAGATTGAAGTGTTCACATACTGGCTTATGTATGTTACCATTCCTGATGTCCGACATGGGGACATTAGGGTTTGTCCTTTTCCTTTTCCCTTTTCCTCCATCCCTCCTTCCTTTCTCTTCATCTCTTACTTCTTTTGTCCTTTCTCTTGTTCCCCTCACACCACCAGGAGTGGTGTGTGTGTGTGTGTGGTGCTGATGGTTCTCTTCTCCTCCCCTTGTGGGGAGTTGATCCAAAACTGTGGGGTTGAAATAGTGCTTGGACCCCACTGACAGTAGATGCTGCCATTGTGTGACTTAGCATTAGTGTCTGGGATGACTTGGGTCAAGATCTCAACCTCCCTGCAACCCACTTCACTGCTGTCAGAATCCCTCCTGCACACCCTGTTAGAGCCGCCTCCCAGCCCAACCTGTGTCGGGGTGGAGAAGAGGGTTCTGATGACTTGAGCTGTGGTTTGGAGGTGGAATATCTGTGAAGGGCACTGAGCAGGAGGTAGCAGGAGCTCACCCTACAAGGAGGGGGGTTGGCTCTGGAGGTTTCTAGAAAGGACAAGAAGACTCCATTTTGGGGTTCAGGAGGTGAATTCATCTCTCATTGATGGGCAGGTGCTGGGTGGAAATACTGCTGGTTCCAGGTTCCCTTAATTCCCCCTGATTCCTCGGGGCGTTTGAGTCTCTGACAGGTTCTCGTTCCCTTGCAGCAGGAGGACGTCACGGCCAAAAGTGATGCATCAGCTCCGCATCATCCGGCACTTGCGCCAGATTCCTGAGACACTGCAGGGGCTGTGCCTCTGAGGCCATCAGCAACTCCCGCTCCCTGCTGCAGGTACTGCTCTGGCTCACTGTAAATGGGGAGCTAGTGGAAGGGGAAATGGAGCCCCCTGGCACTCACTAAAAGGGAAAGTGATGGATTCTCCATCTGTTAATGTCATTTAATTTAGACTAGATACCTTTCTGGAATGTTTGTGCCCAAAAAGTAACTATTGTACTATACAGGAAGCCCATGATATGCAGGGGCTTAGATGAGATGCTCTAAAGGTCTCTTCTGGCCATAAAGTGTAATAATTTTGGAAACAGTGAGTGTAGCATTGGGAGCAGCCTCTGATGTTTTATTGTCTAGCCGGCTTGCTTCCTAGAATGAAGACCCATTGAGTGGGGTGATTCACACAGAGTAGCTCAAACCTTCAAAGTGTCAGGCCAGCAGGAGGACATTAGCACTTCAGGGTTTGGTTGGGTGTGGCAGTGACACCACAAAGGCCTTTTGCAGGACGTCAGCTTATTGGTCAAATGCGTTAGGGAGGTGGTGACCTCAGAGAGAGATGCTGACATCAGAGAGAGATGCTGACATGAGGGCCAGGGAAAGCTCAGAGACCCCTCTGGCTTTGCTTCAGCAAGTCTCCTCCTTGAGGTCTCTCGTTGAGGAAAGTAAGTGCCTCGGAGAGGTTTGTATCCTGTTCAGTCTGATCCACCTGGTGCCAGCTGAATTCTAAGCATGGAAAACACTAGTTCAAGGTGGCAGAATTTTATTCCCTCCCTGTGATTTTGTCCCGTAGAATCACTGGGGACATTAGTGTTTGTCCTTTTCATTTTACCTTTTCCTCCCTCCCTCCTTCCTTTCTCTTCATCTCTTACTTCTTTTGTCCTTTCTCCTGTTCCCCTCCCACCACCGGGAGTGGTTTGTGTGTGTGTGTGTGTTTGTGTGTTGCTGGGGGTGCTCTTCACCTCCCTTTGTGGGGAGTTCATCCAAACCTGTGTGGTTGAAATAGTGCTTGGACTCCACTGACACTAGATGCTGCCATCGTGTGGATTAGCATTGGTGTCTGGGATGACTTGGGGCAAGATCTCAACCTCCCCTCAACCCACTTCACTTCTGGCAGAATCCCTCCTGCCACCCCTGCTAGAGCCGCCTCCCTGGCCAACCTGGGTGGGGGTGGAGAAGAGGGTTCTGATAACTTGAGGTTTGGTTTGGAGGTAGAACAGCTGTCAAGGGTACTGAGGGGGAGGTAGCAGGAGCTCACCCTACAAGGTGGTGGGTTGGCACTGGAGGTTACTAGAAAGGACAAGAAGACTCCATTCTGGGGTTCAGGAGGTGAATTCATCCCTCAGTGGTGGGCAGGTAGTCAGTTTAAATACTGCTGGTTCCAGGTGCCCTTAATTCCCCCTGATTCCTCGGGGCGTTTGAGTCTCTGACAGGTTCTCGTTCCCTTGCAGGAGGAGGACGTCACGGCCAAAGTGATGCACCCGCATCATTCGCCACTTGCGCCAGGTGCCTGAGACACTGCAGGGGCTGCGCCTCTGAGGCCTTCAGCAACTCCCGCTCCCTGCTGCAGGTACTGCTCTGTCTCCCTGTAAATGGCGAGCTAGTGGAAGGGGAAATGGAGCCCCCTGGCACTCACTAAAAGGGAAAGTGGTGGATTCCCCATCTCTTGATGTCATTGAATGAAGACTAGATGCCTTTCTGGAATGTGTGCGCCCAAAAAGTAACTATTGTACTGTACAGGAGGCCTATGATATGCAGGGGCTTAGATGAGATGCTCTAAAGGTCTCTTGTGGCCATAAAGTCTACAAATTTTGGAAACACTGAGTGTAGTATTGGGAGCAGCCTGTGATGTTTTACTGTCTAGCCGGCTTGCTTCCTAGAATGAAGACGCATTGAGTGGGGTGATCCACAGAGAGTACCTGTGTCAAGGCTGTATCCCCACTTTGAAGTTTAGGGTACAAATGTAGGGGCCTGCATGAAAACTTCTAAGCTTAACCACCATCCCAAGGCTAATTTCCTCCCCTGGGTAGCCTTGAGAAACCTTTCACCAATTCCCTGGTGAATACAGATCCAAACCCCTTGGATCTTAAAACAAGGAGAATTAAACCGTCCCCCCTCCTTCCTCCCACCAACTTCTGGTGAATACAGATCCAACCCCCTTGGATCTAAAAGAAGGAGAAATTAACCATTCCCCTCCTTCCTCCCACCAACTCCTGGTGAATCAAGATCCAAACTCCTTGGATCTTAAAACAAGGAAAAATCAATCAGGTTCTTAAAAATAAGGCTTTTAATTAAAGAAAAAGGTAAAAATCATCTCTGTAAAATCAGTATGGAAATTAACCTTACAGGGTAATCAAACTTAAAGAGCTCAGAGGACTCCCCTCTAGTCTTAGGTTCAAAGTACAGCAAACAAAGATAAACACTCTAGTAAAAGGTACATTTACAAGTTGAGAAAACAAAGGAAAACTAACACGCCTTGTTTGAAATAGGAGAGACTTGTTTAGAAAGATGTGGAGAACCTGGATTGATGTCTGGTCCCTCTCAGTCCCGAGGGCGAACACCCACACAAACAAAGAACACAAACAAAAGCCTTCCCCTCCCCAAGATTTGAAAGTATCTTGTCCCCTTATTGGTCCTTTAGGTCAGATGCCAGCCAGGTTACCTGAGCTTCTTAACCCTTTAGAGGGAAAAGGATTTTGGAGTCTCTGGCCAGGAGGATTTTATAGTACTGTACACAGGACAGCTGTTACCCTTCCCTTTATAGTTATGACAACCTCAAACCTTCAAAGTGTCAGGCCAGCAGCAGGACATTAGCACTTCAGGGTTTGGTTGGGTGTGGCAGTGACATCACAAAGGCCTTTTGCAGGATGTCAGCTTATTGGTCAAATGTGTTAGGGAGGTGGTGACCTCAGAGAGAGATGCTGATATCAGCCAGGCAGGACAGGGGCCCAGGGCCAGGGAAACCTCAGAGACCCCTGTGGCTTTGCTTCAGGAAGTCTCCTTCTCGAGGTCTCTCTTTGAGGACTGAGAGAGTATTAGGGTTCACATATGTGAATGCGAGGAGGAACCTCTTTCGAGTTGTTTCCTTTCCTTTTACTGATTTTACTAGAAAACAGACGTCCCTGTTGAGAAAGTAAGTGCCTCGGAGAGTTTTGTAACCTGTTCAGTCTGATCCACCTGGTGCCAGCTGAATTCTAGGCATGGAAAACAGTAGTTTAAGATGGCAGAATTTTATTTCATCCCTTGGATTTTGTGCCGTAGAATCACTGGGGACATTAGGATTTGTCCTTTTTGTTTTACCTTTTCCTCCATCGCTCCTTCCTTTCTCTTCATCTCTTACTTCTTTTCTCCTTTCTCCTGTTCCTCGAAAACTGTGGGGTTGAAATAGTGTTTGGACTCCACTGACACTAGATGCTGCCATCCTGTGGCTTAGCATTAGTGTCTGGGATGACTTGGGGCAAGATCTCAACTTCCCCTCAACCCACTTCACTGCTGCCAGAATCCCTCCTGCCCCCCCTGCTAGAGCCGCCTCCCTGGCCAACCTGGGTGGGGGTGGAGAACAGTGTTTTTTTCATACATTCATAGATTCTAGGACTGGAAGGGACCTCGAGAGGTCATCGAGTCCAGTCCCCTGCCCGCATGGCAGGACCAAATACCATCTAGACCATCCCTGATAGACATTTATCTAACCTACTCTTAAATATCTCAAGAGATGGAGATTCCACAACCTCCCTCGGCAATTTATTCCAGTGTTTAACCACCCTGACAGTTAGGAACTTTTTCCTAATGTCCAACCTAGACCTCCCTTGCTGCAGTTTAAACCCTTTGCTTCTGGTTCTATCCTTAGAGGCTAAGGTGAACAAGTTTTCTCCCACCTCCTTATGACACCCTTTTAAATACCTGAAAACTGCTATCATGTCTCCTCTCAGTCTTCTCTTTTCCAAACTAAACAAAGCCAATTCTTTCAGCCTTCCTTCATAGGTCATGTTCTCAAGACCTTTAATCATTCTTGTTGCTCTTCTCTGGACCCTTTCCAATTTCTCCACATCTTTTTTAAAATGCGGTGCCCAGAACTGGACACAATACTCCAGCTGAGGCCTAACCAGAGCAGAGTAGAGCGGAAGAATGACTTCTCGTGTCTTGCTCACAACACACCTGTTAATACATCCCAGAATCAGGTTTGCTTTTTTTGCAACAGCATCACACTGTTGACTCATATTTAGCTTGTGGTCCACTATAACCCCTAGATCCCTTTCTGCCGTACTCCTTCCTAGACAGTCTCTTCCCATTCTGTATGTGTGAAACTGATTGTTCCTTCCTAAGTGGAGCACTTTGCATTTGTCTTTGTTAAACTTCATCCTGTTTAACTCAGACCATTTCTCCAATTTGTCCAGATCATTTTGAATTATCTGTCACCCTGTCCTCCAAAGCAGTTGCAATCCCTCCCAGTTTGGTATCATCCGCAAACTTAATAAGCGTACTTTCTATGCCAATATCTAAGTCGTTGATGAAGATATTGAACAGCGCCGGTCCCAAAACAGACCCCTGCGATACCCCACTCGTTATGGCTTTCCAGCAGGATTGGGAACTATTAATAACAACTCTCTGAGTACGGTTATCCAGCCAGTTATGCACCCACCTTATAGTAGCCCCATCTAAATTGTATTTGCCTAGTTTATCAATAAGAATATCATGCGAGACCGTATCAAATGCCTTACTAAAGTCTAGGTATACCACATCCACAGCCTCACCCTTATCCACAAGGCTCGTTATCCTATCAAAGAAAGCTATCAGATTGGTTTGACATGATTTGTTCTTCACAAATCCATGCTGGCTGTTCCCTATCACCTTACCACCTTCCAAGTGTTTGCAGATGATTTCCTTAATTACTTGCTCCATTATCTTCCCTGGCACAGAAGTTAAACTCACTGGGGTCTGTAGTTTCCTGGGTTGTTTTTATTTCCCTTTTTATAGATGGGCACTATATTTGCCCTTTTCCAGTCTTCTGGAATCTCTCCCGTCTCCCATGATTTTCCAAAGATAATAGCTAGAGGCTCAGATACCTCCTCTATTAGCTCCTTGAGTATTCTAGAATGCATTTCATCAGGCCCGGGTGACTTGCAGGCATCTAACTTTTCTAAGTGATTTTTAACTTGTTCTTTTTTTATTTTATCTGCTAAACCTACCCCCTTCCCATTAGCATTCACTATGTTAGGCATTCCTTCAGACTTCTCGGTGAAGACCGAAACAAAGAAGTCATTAAGCATCTCCGCCATTTCCAAGTTTCCTGTTACTGTTTCTCCCTCTTCACTAAGCAGTGGGCCTACCCTGTCTTTGGTCTTCCTCTTGCTTCTAATGTATTGATAAAAAGTCTTCTTGTTTCCCTTTATTCCCGTAGCTAGTTTGAGCTCATTTTGTGCCTTTGCCTTTCTAATCTTGCCCCTGCATTCCTGTGTTGTTTGCCTATATTCATCCTTTGTAATCTGTCCCAGTTTCCATTCTTTATATGACTCCTTTTTATTTTTTAGATCATGCAAGATCTCATGGTTAAGCCAAGGTAGTCTTTTGCCACATTCTCTATCTTTCCTAACCAGCGGAATAGCTTGCTTTTGGGCCCTTAATAGTGTCCCTTTGAAAAACTGCCAACTCTCCTCAGTTGTTTTTCCCCTCAGTCTTGATTCCCATGGGACCTTACCTATCAGCTCTCTGAGCTTACCAAAATCTGCCTTCCTGAAATCCATTGTCTCTATTTTGCTGTTCTCCCTTCTACCCTTCCTTAGAATTGCAAACTCTATGATTTCATGATCACTTTCACCCAGGCTGCCTTCTACTTTCAAATTCTCAACGAGTTCCTCCCTATTTGTTAAAATCAAGTCTAGAACAGCTTCCCCCCTAGTAGCTTTTTCAACCTTCTGAAATAAAAAGTTGTCTCCAATGCAGTCCAGGAATTTGTTGGATAGTCTGTGCCCCGCTGTGTTATTTTCCCAACATATAGCCGGATAGTTGAAGTCCCCCATCACCACCAAATCTTGGGCTTTGGATGATTTTGTTAGTTGCTTAAAAAAAGCCTCATCCACCTCTTCCACCTGGTTAGGTGGCCTGTAGTAGACTCCTAGCATTCCAATCATGTGTATTATCCCACCAAGTTTCAGTAATGCCAACAATGTCATAGTTGTATTTATTTATTAGCACTTCCAGTTCTTCCTGCTTATTCCCCATACTTCTCGCATTTCTATATAGACATCTAAGATACTGGTTTGATCTTTCCTCCCAGTTTTGTCCTGACCCTCCTTTCCCTCTGACAATATAGCCCACACTCCCTCTCGTTTTTGACCCATCTCCCCGGTCTCCATGTTCCCCACTTACCTGTGGGCTTTGCTCACCTGTCCCCGTCGAACCTAGTTTAAAGCCCTCCTCACTAGGTTAGCCAGTCTGTGTCCAAAGGTACTAATAACTTGAGCTGTGGTTTGGAGGTGGAACAGCTGTCAAGGGCACTGAGGGGGAGATAGCAGGAGCTCATCCTTGAAGGAGGGGGGTGGCACTGGAGGTTACTAGAAAGGACAAGAAGACTCCATTCTGGGGTTCAGGAGGTGAATTTATCCCTCAGTGGTGGGCAGGTGATGGGTGGAAGTAGTGCTGGTTCCAGGTGCCCTTAATTCCCGCTGATTCCTCGGGGCGTTTGAGTCTCTGACAGGTTCTCGTTCCCTTGCAGCAGGAGGACGTCACGGCCAAAAGTGATGCAGCAGCTCCGCATCGTCGGGCACTTGCGCCAGATTCCTGAGACACTGCAGGGGCTGTGCCTCTGAGGCCATCAGCAACTCCCACTCCCTGCTGCAGGTACTGCTCTGGCTCACTGTAAATGGGGAGCTAGTGGAAGGGGAAATGGAGCCCCCTGGCACTCACTAAAAGGGAAAGTGGTGGATTCTCCATCTCTTGATGTCATTGAAGGAAGACTAGATGCCTTTCTGGAATGTGTGTGCCCAAAAAGTAACTATTGTACTATACAGCAAGCCTATGGTATGCAAGGGGTTAGATGAGATGCTCTAAAGGTCTCTTCTGGCCATAAAGTCCCCTAATTTTGGAAACACTGAGTGTAGCATTGGGAGCAGCCTCTGATGTTTTACCGTCTAGCCGGCTTGCTTCCTAGAATGAACAGGCATTGAGTGGGGTGATCCACAGAGAGTAGCTGAAACCTTCAAAGTGTCAGGCCAGCAGCAGGACATTAGCACTTAAGGGTTTGATTGGTGGCAGTGATATCACAAAGGTCTTTTGCAGGACCTCAGCATATTGGTCAAAGGTGTTAGGGAGGTGGTAACCTCAGAGAGAGATGCTGCCATCAGCGAGGCAGTACAGGGGCGCATGGCCAGGGAAACCTCAGAGACCCCTGTGGCTTTGCTTCAGCAAGTCTCCTTCTCGAGGTTTCTCTTGAGGACTGAGAGAGTATTAGGATTCACGTATTTGAGTGAGAGCAGGAGCCTCTTTCGAGTTGTCTCCTTTCCTTTTACTGATTTTACTAGAAAACAGACATCCCTGTTTAGAAAGTAAGAGCCTCCAAGAGGTTTTGGCAGCTGCTCAGTCTGATCCATCTGGTGCCAGCTGAATTCTAGGCATGGAAAACACTAGTTCAAGGTGGCAGAATTTTAATCCCGCCCTGTAATTTTGTCTGGTAGAATCACTGGGGACATTAGGGTTTGTCCTTTTCGTTTTACCTTTTCCTCCATCCCTCCTTCCTTTCTCTTTATCTCTTACTTCTTTTGTCCTTTCTCTTGTTCCCCTCCCACCACCAGGAGTGGTATATATATGTGTGTGTGTGTGTGTGTGTGTGTGTGTGTGTTGCTGGGGGTGCTCTTCACCTCCCCTTGTTGGGAGTTGATCCAAAACTGTATGGTTGAAATAGTGCTTGGACTCCACTGACACTAGATGCTGCCATCCTGTGGTTTAGCATTAGTGTCTGGGATGACTTGGGGCAAGATCTCAACCTCCCCGCAACCCACTTCACTGCTGCCGGAATCCCACCTGCCCCCCCTGCTAGAGCCGCCTCCCTGCCCAACCTGGGTGGGGGTTTAGAAGAGGGTTCTGATAACTTGAGCTGTGGTTTGGAGGTGGAACAGCTGTCAAGGGCACTGAGGGGGAGGTAGCAGGAGCTCACCCTACAAGGACGGAGGTTGGCACTGGAGATTACTAGAAAGGAGAAGACGACTCCATTCTGGGGTTCAGGAGGTGAATTCATCCCTCAGTGGTGGGCAGGTGCTGGGTGTAAATACTGCTGGTTCCAGGTGTCCTTAATTGCCCCTGATTCCTCGGGGCATTTGAGTCTCTGACAGGTTCTCGTTCCCTTGCAGGAGGAGGACGTCACGGCCAAAGGGATGCACCAGCTCCGCATCATCCGGCACTTACACCATGTGCCTGAGACACTGCAGGGGCTGTTCCTCTGAGGCCTTAGCAACTCCCTCTCCCTGCTGCAGGTACTGCTCTGGCTCACTGTAAATGGGGAGCTAGTGGAAGGGGAAATGGAGCCCCCTGGCACTCACTAAAAGGGAAAGTGGTGGGTTCTCCATCTCTTGATGTCATTGAATGAAGACTAGATGCCTTTCTGGAATGTGTGTGCCCAAAAAGTAACTATTGTACTATACAGGAGGCCTATGATATGCAGGGGCTTAGATGAGATGCTCTAAAGGTCTCTTGTGGCCATAAAGTCTACAAATTTTGGAAACACTGAGTGTAGTATTGGGAGCAGCCTGTGATGTTTTACTGTCTAGCCGGCTTGCTTCCTAGAATGAAGACGCATTGAGTGGGGTGATCCACAGAGAGTACCTGTGTCAAGGCTGTATCCCCACTTTGAAGTTTAGGATACAAATGTAGGGGCCTGCATGAAAACCTCTAAGCTTAACCACCATCCCAAGGCTAATTTCCTCCCCTGGGTAGCCTTGAGAAACCTTTCACGAATTCGCTGGTGAATACAGATCCAAACCCCTTGGAACTTAAAACAAGGAGAAATAAACCATCCCCCCTCCTTCCTCCCACCAACTTCTGGTGAATACAGATCCAACCCCCTTGGATCTAAAAGAAGGAGAAATTAACCATTCCCCTCCTTCCTCCCACCAACTCCTGGTGAATCAAGATTCAAACTCCTTGGATCTTAAAACAAGGAAAAATCAATCAGGTTCTAAAAAATAAGGCTTTTAATTAAAGAAAAAGGTAAAAATCATCTCTGTAAAATCAGTATGGAAATTAACCTTACAGGGTAATCAAACTTAAAGAGCTCAGAGGACTCCCCTCTAGTCTTAGGTTCAAAGTACAGCAAACAAAGATAAACACTCTAGTAAAAGGTACATTTACAAGTTGAGAAAACAAAGGAAAACTAACACGCCTTGTTTGAAATAGGAGAGACTTGTTTAGAAAGATGTGGAGAACCTGGATTGATGTCTGGTCCCTCTCAGTCCCGAGGGCGAACACCCACACAAACAAAGAACACAAACAAAAGCCTTCCCCTCCCCAAGATTTGAAAGTATCTTGTCCCCTTATTGGTCCTTTAGGTCAGATACCAGCCAGGTTACCTGAGCTTCTTAACCCTTTAGAGGGAAAAGGATTTTGGAGTCTCTGGCCAGGAGGATTTTATAGTACTGTACACAGGACAGCTGTTACCCTTCCCTTTATAGTTATGACAACCTCAAACCTTCAAAGTGTCAGGCCAGCAACAGGACATTAGCACTTCAGGGTTTGGTTGGGTGTGGCAGTGACATCACAAAGGCCTTTTGCAGGATGTCAGCTTATTGGTCAAAGGTGTTAGGGAGGTGGTGACCTCAGAGAGAGATGCTGACATCAGCCTGGCAGGACAGGAGCACAGGGCCAGGGAAACCTCAGAGACCCGGTGGCTTTGCTTCAGCAAGTCTCCTTCTCGGGGTCTCTCTTTGAGGACTGAGAGAGTATTAGGGTTCACGTACGTGAGTGCGTGCAGGAGCCTCTTTCGAGTTTTCTCCTTTCCTTGTACTGATTTTACTAGAAAACAGACGTCCCTGTTTAGAAGGTAAGAGCCTCCAAGAGGTTTTGGCAGCTGCTCAGTCTGATCCACGTGGTGCCAGCTGAATTCTAGGCATGGAAAACAGTAGTTTAAGATGGCAGAATTTTATTCCATCCCTTGGATTTTGTGCCATAGAATCACTGGGGACATTAGGGTTTGTCCTTTTTGTTTTACCTTTTCCTCCATCCCTCCTTCCTTTCTCTTCATCTCTTACTTCTTTTGTCCTTTCTCCTGTTCCCCTCCCACCACCAGGAGTGGTGTGTGTGTGTGTGTGTGTGTGTGTGTGTGTTGCTAGGGGTGCTCATCACCTCTCCTTGTGGGAAGTTCATCGAAAACTGTGGGGTTGAAATAGTGTTTGGACTCCACTGACACTAGATGCTGCCATCCTGTGGCTTAGCATTAGTGTCTGGCATGACTTGGGTCAAGATCTCAACTTCCCCGCAACCCACTTCACTGCTGCCAGAATCCCTCCTGCCCCCCCTGCTAGAGCCGCCTCCCTGGCCAACCTGGGTGGGGGTGGAGAACAGTGTTTTTTTCATACGTTCATAGATTCTAGGACTGGAAGGGACCTCGAGAGGTCATCGAGTCCAGTCCCCTGCCCGCATGGCAGGACCATGTAACGGACTTATTAGATAAGGGAAATGCGGTGGACCTAATATACCTGGATTTCAGTAAAGCGTTTGATACTGTACCCCATGAGGAATTATTGGTTAAACTGGAAAACATGGGGATCGATATGAAAATCCAGAGGTGGATAAAGAATTGGTTAATGGGGAGAATGCAGCGGGTCGTATTAAAGGGTGAACTGTCGGGTTGGAGGGAGGTTACTAGTGGAGTGCCTCAAGGTTCGGTTTTGGGACCCATTTTATTTAATCTATTTATAACTGACCTCGGAACCGATTGCAAGAGTGGGCTGATAAAGTTTGCGGATGATACGAAGGTGGGAGGAGTTGCAAATTCGGAGGAGGATAGGGATATTCTGCAGGGAGACTTGAATGAGCTTGTGAATTGGAGTGTCAGAAATAAGATGAAATTTAATAGTGAAAAGTGTAAGGTGATGCACTTGGGGATGACTAATAACAATTTTAGTTACAAGATGGGGACGCATTGGTTAGAAGTAACGGAAGAGGAGAAGGACCTAGGGGTCCTTGTAGAGCGCAGGATGACTATGAGTCGACAATGTGACGTGGCTGTGAAAAAAGCCAATGCGGTCTTGGGATGTATTAGGCGAGGTATATCTAGTAGGGATAAGGAGGTCCTGCTTCCGTTGTATACGGCGCTGGTGAGACCTCATTTGGAGTACTGTGTGTAGTTCTGGTCTCCCATGTTTAAAAAAGATGAACTCAAATTGGAACGGGTGCAGAGAAGGGCGACTAGGATGATCAGAGGAATGGAAAACCTGTCGTATGAAAAGAGATTAGAGGAGCTCGGGTTGTTTAGTCTGACAAAACGAAGGCTGAGGGGGGATATGATTGATATCTTTAAATATATCAGAGGGATAAATACAAGGGAGGGAGAGGAATTATTTCAGCTGAGTACTAATGTGGACACGAGAACCAATGGATATAAACTGGCCGTGGGGAAGTTCAGGCTTGAAATCAGACGAAGGTTTCTGACCGTCAGAGGGGTGAAATATTGGAACGGCCTTCCGAGGGAAACGGTGGGGGCAACGGACCTGTCTGGTTTTAAGATTAAGTTGGATAAGTTTATGGAGGGAATGGTTTAATGGTAAAACATAGTAGCCGAGGAAAACCAAGCAATGGTACGTAAATAGCATAATGGCAAACAAGGGTCAGGCTAGAGACTCTTGCCTACATGCTTGGGGTATTACTGATCGCCATATTTGGGGTCGGGAAGGAATTTTCCTCCAGGGTAGATTGGCTGAGCCTCTGGAGGTTTTTCGCCTTCCTCCGCAGCATGGGGCAGGGATCACTAGCTGGAGGGTCCCTGCCGATTGAAGTCACTAAAACACAGGATTGGGGACTTCAACGGCACAGTCCAGGGAAGGGTCTTGTGGCCTGCAGCATGCAGGGGGTCAGACCAGATGATCATAATGGTCCCTTCTGACCTTAAAGTCTATGAGTCTATAAGACCAAATACCATCCCTGATAGACATTTATCTAACCTACTCTTAAATATCTCAAGAGATGGAGATTCCACAACCTCCCTCGGCAATTTATTCCAGTGTTTAACCACCCTGACAGTTAGGAACTTTTTCCTAATGTCCAACCTAGACCTCCCTTGCTGCACTTTAAACCCATTGCTTCTGGTTCTATCCTTAGAGGCTAAGGTGAACAAGTTTTCTCCCTCCTCCTTATGACACCCTTTTAAATACCTGAAAACTGCTATCATGTCTCCTCTCAGTCTTCTCTTTTCCAAACTAAACAAAGCCAATTCTTTCAGCCTTCCTTCATAGGTCATGTTCTCAAGACCTTTAATCATTCTTGTTGCTCTTCTCTGGACCCTTTCCAATTTCTCCACATCTTTTTTAAAATGCGGTGCCCAGAACTGGACACAATACTCCAGCTGAGGCCTAACCAGAGCAGAGTAGAGCGGAAGAATGACTTCTCGTGTCTTGCTCACAACACACCTGTTAATACATCCCAGAATCAGGTTTGCTTTTTTTGCAAGAGCATCACACTGTTGACTCATATTTAGCTTGTGGTCCACTATAACCCCTAGATCCCTTTCTGCCGTACTCCTTCCTAGACAGTCTCTTCCCATTCTGTATGTGTGAAACTGATTGTTCCTTCCTAAGTGGAGCACTTTGCATTTGTCTTTGTTAAACTTCATCCTGTTTAACTCAGACCATTTCTCCAATTTGTCCAGATCATTTTGAATTATGACCCTGTCCTCCAAAGCAGTTGCAATCCCTCCCAGTTTGGTATCATCCGCAAACTTAATAAGCGTACTTTCTATGCCAATATCTAAGTCGTTGATGAAGATATTGAACAGCGCCGGTCCCAAAACAGACCCCTGCGATACCCCACTCGTTATGGCTTTCCAGCAGGATTGGGAACTATTAATAACAACTCTCTGAGTACGGTTATCCAGCCAGTTATGCACCCACCTTATAGTAGCCCCATCTAAATTGTATTTGCCTAGTTTATCAATAAGAATATCATGCGAGACCGTATCAAATGCCTTACTAAAGTCTAGGTATACCACATCCACAGCCTCACCCTTATCCACAAGGCTCGTTATCCTATCAAAGAAAGCTATCAGATTGGTTTGACATGATTTGTTCTTCACAAATCCATGCCGGCTGTTCCCTATCACCTTACCACCTTCCAAGTGTTTGCAGATGATTTCCTTAATTACTTGCTCCATTATCTTCCCTGGCACAGAAGTTAAACTCACTGGGGTCTGTAGTTTCCTGGGTTGTTTTTATTTCCCTTTTTATAGATGGGCACTATATTTGCCCTTTTCCAGTCTTCTGGAATCTCTCCCGTCTCCCATGATTTTCCAAAGATAATAGCTAGAGGCTCAGATACCTCCTCTATTAGCTCCTTGAGTATTCTAGGATGCATTTCATCAGGCCCGGGTGACTTGCAGGCATCTAACTTTTCTAAGTGATTTTTAACTTGTTCTTTTTTTATTTTATCTGCTAAACCTACCCCCTTCCCATTAGCATTCACTATGTTAGGCATTCCTTCAGACTTCTCGGTGAAGACCGAAACAAAGAAGTCATTAAGCATCTCCGCCATTTCCAAGTTTCCTGTTACTGTTTCTCCCTCTTCACTAAGCAGTGGGCCTACCCTGTCTTTGGTCTTCCTCTTGCTTCTAATGTATTGATAAAAAGTCTTCTTGTTTCCCTTTATTCCCGTAGCTAGTTTGAGCTCATTTTGTGCCTTTGCCTTTCTAATCTTGCCCCTGCATTCCTGTGTTGTTTGCCTATATTCATCCTTTGTAATCTGTCCCAGTTTCCATTTTTGATATGACTCCTTTTTATTTTTTAGATCATGCAAGATCTCATGGTTAAGCCAAGGTGGTCTTTTGCCACATTTTCTATCTTTCCTAACCAGCGGAATAGCTTGCTTTTGGGCCCTTAATAGTGTCCCTTTGAAAAACTGCCAACTCTCCTCAGTTGTTTTTCCCCTCAGTCTTGATTCCCATGGGACCTTACCTATCAGCTCTCTGAGCTTACCAAAATCTGCCTTCCTGAAATCCATTGTCTCTATTTTGCTGTTCTCCCTTCTACCCTTCCTTAGAATTGCAAACTCTATGATTTCATGATCACTTTCACCCAGGCTGCCTTCTACTTTCAAATTCTCAACGAGTTCCTCCCTATTTGTTAAAATCAAGTCTAGAACAGCTTCCCCCCAGTAGCTTTTTCAACCTTCTGAAATAAAAAGTTGTCTCCAATGCAGTCCAGGAATTTGTTGGATAGTCTGTGCCCCGCTGTGTTATTTTCCCAACGTATAGCCGGATAGTTGAAGTCCCCCATCACCACCAAATCTTGGGCTTTGGATGATTTTGTTAGTTGCTTAAAAAAAGCCTCATCCACCTCTTCCACCTGGTTAGGTGGCCTGTAGTAGACTCCTAGCATGACATCTCCCTTGTTTTTTACCCCTTTTAGCCTAACCCAGAGACTCTCAACACTTCCGTCTCCTATGTCCATCTCTACCTCAGTCCAAGTGTGTACATTTTTAATATACAAGGCAACACCTCCTCCCTTTTTCCCCTGTCTATCCTTCCTGAGCAAGCTGTACCCATCCACACCAACATTCCAATCATGTGTATTATCCCACCAAGTTTCAGTGATGCCAACAATGTCATAGTTGTGTTTATTTATTAGCACTTCCAGTTCTTCCTGCTTATTCCCCATACTTCTCGCATTTGTATATAGGCATCTAAGATACTGGTTTGATGTTTCCTCCCAGTTTTGTCCTGACCCTCCTTTCCCTCTGACAATATAGCCCACACTCCCTCTCGTTTTTGACCCATCTCCCCGGTCTCCATGTTCCCCACTTACCTGTGGGCTTTGCTCACCTGTCCCGTTCGAACCTAGTTTAAAGCCCTCCTCACTAGGTTAGCCAGTCTGTGTCCAAAGGTACTAATAACTTGAGCTGTGGTTTGGAGGTGGAACAGCTGTCAAGGGCACTGAGGGGGAGATAGCAGGAGCTCATCCTTCAAGGAGGGGGGTTGGCACTGGAGGTTACTAGAAAGGACAAGAAGACTCCATTCTGGGGTTCAGGAGGTGAATTTATCCCTCAGTGGTGGGCAGGTGATGGGTGGAAGTAGTGCTGGTTCCAGGGGCCCTTAATTCCCGCTGATTCCTCGGGGCGTTTGAGTCTCTGACAGGTTCTCGTTCCCTTGCAGCAGGAGGACGTCACGGCCAAAAGTGATGCACCAGCTCCGCATCGTCCGGCACTTGCGCCAGATTCCTGAGACACTGCAGGGGCTGTGCCTCTGACGCCATCAGCAACTCCCGCTCCCTGCTGCAGGTACTGCTCTGGCTCACTGTAAATGGGGAGCTAGTGGAAGGGGAAATGGAGCCCCCTGGCACTCACTAAAAGGGAAAGTGGTGGATTCTCCATCTCTTGATGTCATTGAAGGAAGACTAGATGCCTTTCTGGAATGTGTGTGCCCAAAAAGTAACTATTGTACTATACAGCAAGCCTATGGTATGCAAGGGGTTAGATGAGATGCTCTAAAGGTCTCTTCTGGCCATAAAGTCCCCTAATTTTGGAAACACTGAGTGTAGCATTGGGAGCAGCCTCTGATGTTTTACCGTCTAGCCGGCTTGCTTCCTAGAATGAACAGGCATTGAGTGGGGTGATCCACAGAGAGTAGCTGAAACCTTCAAAGTGTCAGGCCAGCAGCAGGACATTAGCACTTAAGGGTTTGATTGGTGGCAGTGATATCACAAAGGTCTTTTGCAGGACCTCAGCATATTGGTCAAAGGTGTTAGGGAGGTGGTAACCTCAGAGAGAGATGCTGCCATCAGCGAGGCAGTACAGGGGCGCATGGCCAGGGAAACCTCAGAGACCCCTGTGGCTTTGCTTCAGCAAGTCTCCTTCTCGAGGTTTCTCTTGAGGACTGAGAGAGTATTAGGATTCACGTATTTGAGTGAGAGCAGAAGCCTCTTTCGAGTTGTCTCCTTTCCTTTTACTGATTTTACTAGAAAACAGACATCCCTGTTTAGAAAGTAAGAGCCTCCAAGAGGTTTTGGCAGCTGCTCAGTCTGATCCATCTGGTGCCAGCTGAATTCTAGGCATGGAAAACACTAGTTCAAGGTGGCAGAATTTTAATCCCTCCCTGTAATTTTGTCTGGTAGAATCACTGGGGACATTAGGGTTTGTCCTTTTCGTTTTACCTTTTCCTCCATCCCTCCTTCCTTTCTCTTTATCTCTGACTTCTTTTGTCCTTTCTCTTGTTCCCCTCCCACCACCAGGAGTGGTATATATATGTGTGTGTGTGTGTGTGTGTGTTGCTGGGGGTGGTCTTCACCTCCCCTTGTTGGGAGTTGATCCAAAACTGTATGGTTGAAATAGTGCTTGGACTCCACTGACACTAGATGCTGCCATCGTGTGGTTTAGCATTAGTGTCTGGGATGACTTGGGGCAAGATCTCAACCTCCCCGCAACCCACTTCACTGCTGCCAGAATCCCACCTGCCCCCCCTGCTAGAGCCGCCTCCCTGCCCAACCTGGGTGGGGGTGGAGAAGAGGGTTCTGATAACTTGAGCTGTGGTTTGGAGGTGGAACAGCTGTCAAGGGCACTGAGGGGGAGGTAGCAGGAGCTCACCCTACAAGGACGGGGGTTGGCACTGGGGATTACTAGAAAGGAGAAGACGACTCCATTCTGGGGTTCAGGAGGTGAATTCATCCCTCAGTGGTGGGCAGGTGCTGGGTGTAAATACTGCTGGTTCCAGGTGTCCTTAATTGCCCCTGATTCCTCGGGGCATTTGAGTCTCTGACAGGTTCTCGTTCCCTTGCAGGAGGAGGACGTCACGGCCAAAGGGATGCACCAGCTCCGCATCATCCGGCACTTACACCATGTGCCTGAGACACTGCAGGGGCTGTTCCTCTGAGGCCTTAGCAACTCCCTCTCCCTGCTGCAGGTACTGCTCTGGCTCACTGTAAATGGGGAGCTAGTGGAAGGGGAAATGGAGCCCCCTGGCACTCACTAAAAGGGAAAGTGGTGGGTTCTCCATCTCTTGATGTCATTGAATGAAGACTAGATGCCTTTCTGGAATGTGTGTGCCCAAAAAGTAACTATTGTACTATACAGGAGGCCTGTGATATGCAGGGGCTTAGATGAGATGCTCTAAAGGTCTCTTGTGGCCATAAAGTCTACAAATTTTGGAAACACTGAGTGTAGTATTGGGAGCAGCCTGTGATGTTTTACTGTCTAGCCGGCTTGCTTCCTAGAATGAAGACGCATTGAGTGGGGTGATCCACAGAGAGTACCTGTGTCAAAGCTGTATCCCCACTTTGAAGTTTAGGGTACAAATGTAGGGGCCTGCATGAAAACCTCTAAGCTTAACCACCATCCCAAGGCTAATTTCCTCCCCTGGGTAGCCTTGAGAAACCTTTCACCAATTCCCTGGTGAATACAGATCCAACCCCCTTGGATCTAAAAGAAGGAGAAATTAACCATTCCCCTCCTTCCTCCCACCAACTCCTGGTGAATCAAGATTCAAACTCCTTGGATCTTAAAACAAGGAAAAATCAATCAGGTTCTAAAAAATAAGGCTTTTAATTAAAGAAAAAGGTAAAAATCATCTCTGTAAAATCAGTATGGAAATTAACCTTACAGGGTAATCAAACTTAAAGAGCTCAGAGGACTCCCCTCTAGTCTTAGGTTCAAAGTACAGCAAACAACGATAAACACTCTAGTAAAAGGTACATTTACAAGTTGAGAAAACAAAGGAAAACTAACACGCCTTGTTTGAAATAGGAGAGACTTGTTTAGAAAGATGTGGAGAACCTGGATTGATGTCTGGTCCCTCTCAGTCCCGAGGGCGAACACCCACACAAACAAAGAACACAAACAAAAGCCTTCCCCTCCCCAAGATTTGAAAGTATCTTGTCCCCTTATTGGTCCTTTAGGTCAGATACCAGCCAGGTTACCTGAGCTTCTTAACCCTTTAGAGGGAAAAGGATTTTGGAGTCTCTGGCCAGGAGGATTTCTTAGTACTGTACACAGGACAGCTGTTACCCTTCCCTTTATAGTTATGACAACCTCAAACCTTCAAAGTGTCAGGCCAGCAGCAGGACATTAGCACTGCAGGGTTTGGTTGGGTGTGGCAGTGACATCACAAAGGCCTTTTGCAGGATGTCAGCTTATTGGTCAAATGTGTTAGGGAGGTGGTGACCTCAGAGAGAGATGCTGACATCAGCCTGGCAGGACAGGAGCACAGGGCCAGGGAAACCTCAGAGACCCGGTGGCTTTGCTTCAGCAAGTCTCCTTCTCGGGGTCTCTCTTTGAGGACTGAGAGAGTATTAGGGTTCACGTACGTGAGTGCGTGCAGGAGCCTCTTTCGAGTTTTCTCATTTCCTTTTACTGATTTTACTAGAAAACAGACGTCCCTGTTTAGAAGGTAAGAGCCTCCAAGAGGTTTTGGCAGCTGCTCAGTCTGATCCACGTGGTGCCAGCTGAATTCTAGGCATGGAAAACAGTAGTTTAAGATGGCAGAATTTTATTCCATCCCTTGGATTTTGTGCCATAGAATCACTGGGGACATTAGGGTTTGTCCTTTTTGTTTTACCTTTTCCTCCATCCCTCCTTCCTTTCTCTTCATCTCTTACTTCTTTTGTCCTTTCTCCTGTTCCCCTCCCACCACCAGGAGTGGTGTGTGTGTGTGTGTGTGTGTGTTGCTGGGGGTGCTCATCACCTCTCCTTGTGGGAAGTTCATCGAAAACTGTGGGGTTGAAGTAGTGTTTGGACTCCACTGACACTAGATGCTGCCATCCTGTGGCTTAGCATTAGTGTCTGGGATGACTTGGGTCAAGATCTCAACTTCCCCGCAACCCACTTCACTGCTGCCAGAATCCCTCCTGCCCCCCCTGCTAGAGCCGCCTCCCTGGCCAACCTGGGTGGGGGTGGAGAACAGTGTTTTTTTCATACGTTCATAGATTCTAGGACTGGAAGGGACTTCGAGAGGTCATCGAGTCCAGTCCCCTGCCCGCATGGCAGGACCATGTAACGGACTTATTAGATAAGGGAAATGCGGTGGACCTAATATACCTGGATTTCAGTAAAGCGTTTGATACTGTACCCCATGAGGAATTATTGGTTAAACTGGAAAACATGGGGATCGATATGAAAATCCAGAGGTGGATAAAGAATTGGTTAATGGGGAGAATGCAGCGGGTCGTATTAAAGGGTGAACTGTCGGGTTGGAGGGAGGTTACTAGTGGAGTGCCTCAAGGTTCGGTTTTGGGACCCATTTTATTTAATCTATTTATAACTGACCTCGGAACCGATTGCAAGAGTGGGCTGATAAAGTTTGCGGATGATACGAAGGTGGGAGGAGTTGCAAATTCGGAGGAGGATAGGGATATTCTGCAGGGAGACTTGAATGAGCTTGTGAATTGGAGTGTCAGAAATAAGATGAAATTTAATAGTGAAAAGTGTAAGGTGATGCACTTGGGGATGACTAATAACAATTTTAGTTACAAGATGGGGACGCATTGGTTAGAAGTAACGGAAGAGGAGAAGGACCTAGGGGTCCTTGTAGAGCGCAGGATGACTATGAGTCGACAATGTGACGTGGCTGTGAAAAAAGCCAATGCGGTCTTGGGATGTATTAGGCGAGGTATATCTAGTAGGGATAAGGAGGTCCTGCTTCCGTTGTATACGGCGCTGGTGAGACCTCATTTGGAGTACTGTGTGTAGTTCTGGTCTCCCATGTTTAAAAAAGATGAACTCAAATTGGAACGGGTGCAGAGAAGGGCGACTAGGATGATCAGAGGAATGGAAAACCTGTCGTATGAAAAGAGATTAGAGGAGCTCGGGTTGTTTAGTCTGACAAAACGAAGGCTGAGGGGGGATATGATTGCTATCTTTAAATATATCAGAGGGATAAATACAAGGGAGGGAGAGGAATTATTTCAGCTGAGTACTAATGTGGACACGAGAACCAATGGATATAAATTGGCCGTGGGGAAGTTCAGGCTTGAAATCAGACAAAGGTTTCTGACCGTCAGAGGGGTGAAATATTGGAACGGCCTTCCGAGGGAAACGGTGGGGGCAACGGACCTGTCTGGTTTTAAGATTAAGTTGGATAAGTTTATGGAGGGAATGGTTTAATGGTAAAACATAGTAGCCGAGGAAAACCAAGCAATGGTACGTAAATAGCATAATGGCAAACAAGGGTCAGGCTAGAGACTCTTGCCTACATGCTCGGGGTATTACTGATCGCCATATTTGGGGTCGGGAAGGAATTTTCCTCCAGGGTAGATTGGCTGAGCCTCTGGAGGTTTTTCGCCTTCCTCCGCAGCATGGGGCAGGGATCACTAGCAGGAGGGTCCCTGCCGATTGAAGTCACTAAAACACAGGATTGGGGACTTCAACGGCACAGTCCAGGGAAGGGTCTTGTGGCCTGCAGCATGCAGGGGGTCAGACCAGATGATCATAATGGTCCCTTCTGACCTTAAAGTCTATGAGTCTATGAGACCAAATACCATCCCTGATAGACATTTATCTAACCTCCTCTTAAATATCTCAAGAGATGGAGATTCCACAACCTCCCTCGGCAATTTATTCCAGTGTTTAACCACCCTGACAGTTAGGAACTTTTTCCTAATGTCCAACCTAGACCTCCCTTGCTGCACTTTAAACCCATTGCTTCTGGTTCTATCCTTAGAGGCTAAGGTGAACAAGTTTTCTCCCTCCTCCTTATGACACCCTTTTAAATACCTGAAAACTGCTATCATGTCTCCTCTCAGTCTTCTCTTTTCCAAACTAAACAAAGCCAATTCTTTCAGCCTTCCTTCATAGGTCATGTTCTCAAGACCTTTAATCATTCTTGTTGCTCTTCTCTGGACCCTTTCCAATTTCTCCACATCTTTTTTAAAATGCGGTGCCCAGAACTGGACACAATACTCCAGCTGAGGCCTAACCAGAGCAGAGTAGAGCGGAAGAATGACTTCTCGTGTCTTGCTCACAACACACCTGTTAATACATCCCAGAATCAGGTTTGCTTTTTTTGCAAGAGCATCACACTGTTGACTCATATTTAGCTTGTGGTCCACTATAACCCCTAGATCCCTTTCTGCCGTACTCCTTCCTAGACAGTCTCTTCCCATTCTGTATGTGTGAAACTGATTGTTCCTTCCTAAGTGGAGCACTTTGCATTTGTCTTTGTTAAACTTCATCCTGTTTAACTCAGACCATTTCTCCAATTTGTCCAGATCATTTTGAATTATGACCCTGTCCTCCAAAGCAGTTGCAATCCCTCCCAGTTTGGTATCATCCGCAAACTTAATAAGCGTACTTTCTATGCCAATATCTAAGTCGTTGATGAAGATATTGAACAGCGCCGGTCCCAAAACAGACCCCTGCGATACCCCACTCGTTATGGCTTTCCAGCAGGATTGGGAACTATTAATAACAACTCTCTGAGTACGGTTATCCAGCCAGTTATGCACCCACCTTATAGTAGTCCCATCTAAATTGTATTTGCCTAGTTTATCAATAAGAATATCATGCGAGACCGTATCAAAAGCCTTACTAAAGTCTAGGTATACCACATCCACAGCCTCACCCTTATCCACAAGGCTCGTTATCCTATCAAAGAAAGCTATCAGATTGGTTTGACATGATTTGTTCTTCACAAATCCATGCTGGCTGTTCCCTATCACCTTACCACCTTCCAAGTGTTTGCAGATGATTTCCTTAATTACTTGCTCCATTATCTTCCCTGGCACAGAAGTTAAACTCACTGGGGTCTGTAGTTTCCTGGGTTGTTTTTATTTCCCTTTTTATAGATGGGCACTATATTTGCCCTTTTCCAGTCTTCTGGAATCTCTCCCGTCTCCCATGATTTTGGGTCAATATCTCAACTTCCCCGCAACCCACTTCACTGCTGCCAGAATCCCTCCTGCCCCCCCTGCTAGAGCCGCCTCCCTGGCCAACCTGGGTGGGGGTGGAGAAGAGGGTTCTGATAACTTGAGCTGTGGTTTGGAGGTGGAACAGCTGTCAAGGGCACTGAGGGGGAGGTAGCAGGAGCTCACCCTACAAGGACGGGGGTTGGCACTGGAGATTCCTAGAAAGGAGAAGACGACTCCATTCTGGGGTTCAGGAGGTGAATTCATCCCTCAGTGGTGGGCAGGTGCTGGGTGTAAATACTGCTGGTTCCAGGTGTCCTTAATTGCCCCTGATTCCTCGGGGCATTTGAGTCTCTGACAGGTTCTCGTTCCCTTGCAGGAGGAGGACGTCACGGCCAAAGGGATGCACCAGCTCCGCATCATCCGGCACTTACGCCATGTGCCTGAGACACTGCAGGGGCTGTTCCTCTGAGGCCTTAGCAACTCCCTCTCCCGGCTGCAGGTACTGCTCTGGCTCACTGTAAATGGGGAGCTAGTGGAAGGGGAAATGGAGCCCCCTGGCACTCACTAAAAGGGAAAGTGGTGGATTCTACATCTCTTGATGTCATTGAAGGAAGACTAGATGCCTTTCTGCAATGTGTGTGCCCAAAAAGTAACTATTGTACTATACAGCAAGCCTATGGTATGCAAGGGGTTAGATGAGATGCTCTAAAGGTCTCTTGTGGCCATAAAGTCCCCTAATTTTGGAAACACTGAGTGTAGCATTGGGAGCAGCCTCTGATGTTTTACCGTCTAGCCGGCTTGCTTCCTAGAATGAACAGGCATTGAGTGGGGTGATCCACAGAGAGTAGCTGAAACCTTCAAAGTGTCAGCCCAGCAACAGGACATTAGCACTTCCGGGGAAGGGTGGGTGTGGCAGTGATATCACAAAGGCCTTTTGCAGGACGTCAGC